>NC_077229.1:46993079-47237270 GCF_027887165.1 Monodelphis domestica | reverse complement strand
AGTGCCTGGCACGGAAAAGCATTTGACAAAATGCTTCCTGGTTCATTGAGCCTACATACTGTCTCCTCTCTGTACCTCTTGGCGTCGCCCAAAGGTCCCTGCAAACTGAGTTGGATTTAGTGAGCTGAAGCTGAAAATCAGATTGTAAACCCCAGGAGGGCAGGTGCCATGTCTTACTCACCTCTGAATTCCCACAAAGCTCTTAGCACAGAACCATTCAGTATTTTTTTTTAAACCTTATTTTCCATCTTAGAATCAATACTGTGTATTGGTTCTAAGGCAGAAGAGTGGTAAGGGCTAGGCAATGGGGGTTAAGTGACTTGCCCAGGGTCACACAGCTAGGAAGTGGCTGAGGCCAGATTTGAACCCAGGACCTCCTATCTCTACCTGACTCTCAATCCATTGAGTCACCCAGCTACCCCCACCTATCATTTTTAATAGACTTTCCTTCTTTCTTTTTTTTAAACCTTCGCCTTCCATCTTAGAATCAATACTGTGTTTTGGTTCCAAGGCAGAAGGGCAGTAAGGGTTAATTGACTTGCCCAGGGTCCCACTGGGAGTGTCTGAGGTCAGATTTCTCCAGGTCTCGATTTCTATCCACCGATCCACCCAGCTGCCCCTAGGACCACTCAGTATTGAGCACTGTGCCTCACACATCCACATTATCACTAACATTTAGATAGCATTTTAAGGTTTACAAAGTTATTTTATTTTTATTATTTATATTTTATTGATATTATATATTATATAAACACTTAATAAATGCATGTTGCCTTTGTTGGTACTTGTTGATTTTGTAGATCCCGTTTTCCTAGCTGGATTGAATTCCCAAAGGGCTGACACGGTCTCCTCTTTCCTCCATCTCCTCCCTGTACCTCTCAGTGTCTCCTAAAGGTCTCTGCACACAGTGGGACTCAACCCTCTTTGGAGCCTAATTGCTGATAAAGAATAACCCTCCCCATTTCTCCAGAAACTTTCTTTTCTCTCCCCCTTCCCCCACTCTCCTTCTTATCTGTGTTTAATATCTACTTGGAGGAATGTTGCTGGACCACTGGTAAGCCACATTCAGAGGAGGCCCTGAAAAATTCCGCCAAACTTTCCATAGGGGGTGGAAGCTTGTCATCTGCAATAGTTAGATGATCTCACTCATTCCCTGCATTAGAATAAGATCCTTTTGTCCCAAGGACTCACCCATTTAGAGCATAAGAGGCAGGAAAATTCCAGCACACAAAGGATCCAGGTCTGTCCCTCCAGAACCCCATCTATTAATACAGTGTGATATACCCTCCAAATTCAATTCTACAAACATTTATCAAACATCAAATCAGCAAAGCTTGGAGGAGTAACTCATAATTGGGATGGCCAAGTCAATATCAGAGAAAGAAACTTAATAGAAGAGCAGTGATGGCGAACCTTTTAGAGATTGAATGCCCAAACTGCACCCTCACACCTCATGTGAGCTGTCCCCTTAACCCAGACAAGGGAGGGAAGAAGCACTCTCACTGGGTTGCTGGGCAGAGGGGTGGGTGAAGTGAAGTCCTCGGTCATTTGTGGAGAGGGGGAGGGGAGTAGCTCCCTCCTGCACAGGTGCCATAGGTTTGCCAACATGGGTCTAGAACACTGGGCTAAATCTGATCGGATAAAATTCAAAGGAAAAATGCAAAAAAAAAAATCAACTTCAGAAGTACCAAATGGAAGAGTCCTACTTAGACAAGAATTTGTTTGAAAAGGATTTGGGGGTATTTATGGACCACAAACTCAAGATGAGTCATTTAGCAGTCCAAAAAGCTAATTGATATGGGATTGCATTAAGAGAGGCAGAGTTCTCAGGAATAATGAGGAGACAGCCCTCCTGTGCCGTGCTTTCATCAGACTTCATCTGGAGTATTGTGTTCCACTTGGGGCACCATAGTTTAATAAGGATATTGATTAATTGGTGTGTCTCACAAAGGAGGACAACCAGGATGGTGAAGTCTTGAATTATATCATAATGTCAGAGACCAAGGCTGAGAGGAATCCCAGAGATCACCTAGTCCAATACCTTTTTTTTTTCCTAGTGAGAAAAATGAGGCTTAGGGAGTTTAATCCATTTGTTCCTAGGATTCCAAGTAGTAAGTGTCAGAGGTAAGGTTGGATCCCAGGTCCACTGACTGAAGAGTCAGATTTGAGAGATGAAAGAGGGGTAGCTAGGTGGATTGAGAGCCAGGTCTGCAATTGGGCAATCTGGGTTCAAAGCTGGCCTCAGACACCTCCTTTGAAAGGATCAAAGAGCAGAGTATTCAAGGATTTGAGTGAAGGGACTAGAAAAAGTTTCACCTGGAGAGAAAAGAAGATTCCAGGGAGAAATGAGAGTTGCGATCAAATAACTGAAGAGCTGTCATGTGGGAGAGATTCCACTTGGCCTTTTAGGCCCCAGAGGGCAGAACCTGAAGCATTGAGAAGGAGCAGTTAGGTTTGTTTGAAAGCAGAGATGCTGAGTCTCCCTCCTCCTTGAAAGTTTTAAAGAAGAGTCTAAATACAGACAAATGTTTAGCATGATAGCACATGTAAAATCTATATCAAAATTGTTTACTATTTCAAGGAAGGAAAGAATTTGGAATGCAAAATAAAAAAATAACAACAAATGTTTAAAAATTGTTTTAGCGTGTAATTGAGAAGAAAATAAAATATTATATTTAAAAAGAGAGTCTGGCCTGAAGACTGGAAGTCCTGGTTTAAATCTAGCCTCAGATACTCTGTGACCCTGGGCAAGTCACAACCCCTGCATTGCCTAGCTCTTACCACTCTTCTTTCTGTCTTAGAATTGATTTTAAGAATAATTTTGTGCCAGGGACTAGGCCAGTGATAGTGAACCTTTTAGAGACCAAGTGCCCAAACTATAATCCTCATGCTACATGTGAGCTCTCCTCCCTTACCCCAGATAGGGAAGGGAGAAAATGTTCTCATTGGGCTACTGGGCAGAGGGGTGAGTGATGTGAGAAATGTCCTCAGGCATGTGTGTCCAGGGGGAAGGGAGTAGCCTCCTCCGGCACATGTGCCATAGGTTCATCAACACAGGACTAGGGAAACCAAGACAGAAAGGAGATTTTCATTATCCTCCAAAAGCTTACTGGACATCTAGGTGGTGGGGTGGATAGAGGGCTAGACCTGGAATCAGGAAGGCCTGAGTTCAAATCTGAACTAAAACACTTAGTAGCGGGCCAGTCCCTTAACTCTATTTTTGCCTCAGTTCCCTCTTCTGTAAAATGAGCTGGACAAAGAAATGGCAAACCACTCCAGAATTTTTGCCAAGAAAACCCCAAATGGAAGTCATGAAGAGTTAAATAGAACTGAAAAATGGCCAAATAGCAACCACAAATAAGGAGCTTTCTAAAGCAGACTAAAATGAGTCGAGTCCATTCTGATGAGCATTTGTGAAGCCCCAGCGGTGGGACAGGCTCTGGGCTCAGACTAAGGAGGTAAAGATGAGCCCAAACAAGCCTCAGCTCTTTGGAGGCTTCCATTTTATTGAGGAGGCCATATGGCCACCGAGACACCTAGAAGAGACAAGCCAGGATGAGGGGTCAGTAAAGACTTCTCCTAGGAGCGGAGCCTTGGGAGCTTGGGCATTCCAAGGGGAGAGGTTTTCGCCACATAGGGGAGAACCTATAACCAAGGTATGGAGAGAGGAGATGGAATCCTTCCATCTTGGGAAAATAATAAATTGGCCAGTTTGACTGGAAAGTAGAATCCCTGAAGGGGAATAATGTGGAATAAGTCTAGAAAGGAAGATTGGAGCCAGATTATGAAGAGCTTTAAAGACCAATCCAAGGAGTTCATGGTTTGTTTAATATACAAAGGGGAGTCACTGAAAATTCTTGAGAGGAGAGAGGCATGGTCAACCTTGTGTGCTTTAAGAAAGCCAATTTTTGGAGCTTAGTGGATAGGACGCCAAGTCCAAAGAGAAGTCTTGGGTTCAAATCTGAGATCAGACACTTCCTAGCTGTGTGACCCTGGGCAAGTCACTTAACCTCAATTGCCTAACCCTTACCACTCTTCTGCCTTGGAACCCATACTTAGTAGCAATTCTAAGACAGAAGGTAAGGGTTTTTGGAAAAGAAAGAAAAGCAATTTTGTAGCTAGGTGGAGGATAAATTGAAGAGGAAAGAGAAAGAATGGATGTAGGGAGGCCAATCAGAAAGCTAATTGTCGTCATATTTCTCTTTTTGCTTTGATCTTTAGTTTTAATTTTTTCCATTAATAAGCATTTATTTTCTCTCCCTTTGGTCCCTCCAAAAATTTGAAGGAAAAAAAGAAAAACAAAACCCTTGCAACCAATATGCATGCTTAAACGAAACAGATTCCCACGTTGGCCTTCTCCAAAACTGTAGATTTCATTCTGCACCTCTCTGGCAGGTGGTGAGTAGCACGCTTTATCGTGGGCCCTCTGGAATCATGGCTGAGCATTGCATCCATCAAAATGTTCATCTTCCACAAATATTTGTCTTTATACTTATTTCACTCTTGCAAGAAGCTTTGTAACTCTCTTTTTATTGTTATTTATTTTGAATATTTTTAAAATTAAATTTAATAGAATCCCCCCCCCCAATCACATGTAAAAACAGTTTCCAATATCTTAAAAAAGAATTTTGAATCTGGAATTCTCCCCGTCCCTCTCTCCACCTCCCCAGATGGCAAGCAGGCTCATGTAGATTTTACATGGGCAATCGTGTACAGCATAACATTTTTATTTTTAAATTTTGAATTCCAAATTCTCTTCTCCCTCCTACACCTCCCCCAACCCCTGAGAAGGCAAAGCAATGATACCAATTATATATATGTGAAATCATGTAAAATGGATTTCCGTATTAGCTCTATTTCCCAAAAAAACAAAGCGAGAGAATTACACTTCAATTTGCACTCAAGGTTCCTCTGCTCTCTCTCTGGAGGTGGCAGCATTTTTTTCATCGTGACTTCTTTGGAATTGTCTTAGATCATTGCTTTTTCACAGCTGAACATCGCAACTTCTTTTTTCTTAATTTGATACCAATTCACTTTTTTTAATGTTTTAATATTTATTTTCCCCCAATTACATGCAAAAACAATTTTTAACATTTAAAAAAATTTTTGAGTTCCAAATATTCTCCCTCCCCGCTCCCTGAGACAGTAAGCAGCAGCTCTCCTTTCTGTGGAATTTTTCCCATAATGATCTAATGAAGCAGGCATGTCAAGGTTTCAAGGATTTTTTTTAACCCTTATCATCTGACAGTATCAGTTTTAAGACAGAGGAGAGGCAAGGGCTAGGCAATTGGAGTTAAGTGATTTGTCCAGGGTCACAAAGCTAGGAAGTATTTAAGGCTGGATTCGAACCCAGATCCTTTCAACTCCAGGCCAGGTGCTCTATTCACTTTGCTACCAAGCAACCCTAGTTCAAATTTTTTCAAATTCATTGATGTGGGTGTTTCCCTCAGAGTTTGGAACCCTTTCGTAATTTATTGAGGGTCTTTGAAAGCTGTTATAGCCAAAATAGGTAGTGCTAGTATTATTGTGTCCATTTTAGAGATGTAGAAACAAAAGTGTGAAGGTTAAGTGACTTGGCTAAGGTCAAACAACTACTTAAGTAGGATCATTCAAGCAATCAATGGGCACTTAGTAAACACCTACTATTTTTTTTAATTATCATGAAAAACGCATTTCCATACTGGTCATTGTTATAAGAGCACATTAATACATAACCAAAATCCCAAAATAAAACCACGAATACACTGATGTGAAAGAGGACTCCATCAGTTCTCTCTCTGGAGGGGGAGAGCATTCCCCATCATAAGCCTTTCAGGATTGTCCCAGATCATTGCACTGCTGAGAGTAGCCAAGTTTTCACAGATAAACATCATCCAATATTGCTGGTACTATGTACAATGATCCCCCAGTTCTGCTTATTGCACTCTGCATCAGTTCCTGCAGACATTTCCAGCTTTTTCGAAATCATCCTACTTATTGTTTCTTATAGCACAATAGTATTCCATCACCAACATGAACCACAATTTGTTCAGCCATTCCCCAACTGATGGATATTTCCTAAATTTCCAAATCTTTGCCACTACAAAAAGAGCAGCTATAAATAATTTTGTACAAGTAGGTCATTTCCCCCTCTTTATTATCTCTTTGGGATATAGACCCAGTAGTGGTATTACTGAATCAAAGGATATGCATTCTTTTATAATGTCTGGATCAATTCACAACTCCACCAACAATGTATTAGTGTCCCAATTTTTAAGCACCAGACACTGTGCTAATTAGGTATTAGGGATTCAAAGGAAAGCTAAAATAGTCTCTGCCCTTAAAGAGTTCATAATCCAATAGGGGAGACAGCAAATAAAAATAACTATGTTGAGACAAGATCTAGACAGTGTTGATGGAAGTGCCCAAGGGAAGGCACTAATGCTCAGGTTTGGGGCACTGGAAAAAGCCTGCACTGGGGTACTGCAGGAAGTAGAATCTGAAGAAAAAAAAATCCAGGAGGCAGAGACAAGGAGGGATGGTATTCCAGGTAAGGTGGGAAGGACAGACAACTAATGAAATGTCATGGATTTGGGGGATGGAGTATTGTTAAAGGATCAAAGCTTTTTATATTTGATCCTGAAGGAAATAGGAGCCACTGGAATTTACTGAATGTGGTAGGGTGGGGTGGGCCAGCATGTTAGGGACAGAGAGATGGCACCGTGACCTGGAGTTAGGAGAACCTGAATTCAAATCTAGCCTCAGATACTTCCTAGCTGTGGGACCCTGGGTAAGTCACTTAACCCCAATTGTTTAGCCCTTTGTTTCTCTTCTGTCTTAGAACTGATACTAAAGCAGAAGGTAAGGGTTTAAAAAAGAAAGTCACATTAGTAGTTGAGGGAAGATTAGACTGGAAGGAGGGAAGATTTGGGGCAGGTTGACCACTCAGGAGGCTATTTCAATAGTCCAAGAGAAAAAGTGATAATGGCTTCCCAACATATATGAGAGATGTTGGAAAGAGTAGAAACAACATATCTTGGAATCATATTGAATAGTACAGTCAAGATTTGAACCTAGGACTTCTGACTCTAAACCCAAACCAAGGATGAAGAGTTCATAGAATTTAGAGTCAAAAGTGATTTCTGAAGTCATCTAATCCAACCCTTCATTTGACAAAGAAAAAGATTAAGACCCAGGGGACTTAAGGGACCTGTCCATGGTATTCAAGTATAATTGAATCATAAAATGACTTGATAAAGATAATGATAATGAATTTTTAAAAAGAATCAAACTATGTCCTCTCACCCCACCAATCCACTGACCCCAACATCCCCTAAAGTTTCCAAATGATACTGTGTCAATTATACCAATTCACTGTAGAAATGTTTACCATCACCTACCATCTCCTTGTGTCTAAAGTCACATTTGAACCTAGGACCTCCCTTCTCTAGGCTTGGCTCTCAATTCACTGAGCTATCCAGCTGCCCTTGTGATTCATGTATGTTCTCCAAAAGAATATAAGCTGCTTGAGGGCAGGAACTGTTTAATAAACACCTGGCCCAGAGACTTCCAGATGGTAGGCACTTACTAGATATCTGTTGAATCTAATTCAATCCCAGAGAACACTGAGTATTATTGAGGCTAAAATAATGTACTGAAGAATGATATTTGAAGACAGTTGTCAGTGGGTGTGTTTGACCTCCTTGGGATGGAAGCAGGTGGACCACTTGGCTTTGGGGGATCTTTCTGTAGAGTTTCCAAACAGGAAGGCAGAACAAGATGGAAATAAGAGAGAAGACTGAGAGACAGCTTAGAGACAGAAGTGGGAAAAAGAATTGTCTGGGTGCCAGGGAGAGAAAATGTTGGTTAAGAATAAATGTGTTTTCACAGGTTTTTTCTCTTTGGAGAGTGGTTATGCAAAACCATATGGTAATTAGAATGTTCTAAATGTATCCTCTCTGTTTCAACACATTTAGCTCTGCCTGAACCAGATCTTCAGTGAAGAGGAAGGAAGGAAAGAAGGAAGGAAGGAAAAAAGGAAGGAAGGAAGGAAGGAAGGAAGGAAGGAAAGAAGGAAGGAAGGAAGGAAGGAAGGAAGGAAGGAAAGGAAAGGAGGGAGGGAGGGAGGGGGAGAGAGAGAGAGGAGGGAGGGAGAGAGAAAGAGAGAAAGAAAGAAAGAGAGAGAGAGAGGAAGGAAGGAAGAAAGAAAGGGAGGGAGGGGGGAGGGGGAGAGGGAGGGAGGGAGGGAGGGAGGAAGGGAGGAAGGGAGGAAGGAAGGAAGGAAGGAAGGAAGGAAGGAAGGAAGGAAGGAAGGAAGGAAGGAAGGAAGGAAGGAAAGGAAAGGAGGGAGGGAGGGAGGGGGAGAGAGAGAGAGGAGGGAGGGAGAGAGAAAGAGAGAAAGAAAGAAAGAGAGAGAGAGAGGAAGGAAGGAAGAAAGAAAGGGAGGGAGGGGGGAGGGGGAGAGGGAGGGAGGGAGGGAGGGAGGAAGGGAGGAAGGGAGGAAGGAAGGAAGGAAGGAAGGAAGGAAGGAAGGAAGGAAGGAAGGAAGGAAGGAAGGAAGGGAGGGAGGGAGGGGGGAGGGGAGAGAGGGAGGGAGGGAGGGAGGGAGGAAGGGAGGAAGGGAGGAAGGAAGGGATTGCAGAAAGAGAATAATGGAGAGTGCAGAGAATTTAGAGTTAGGATCTGAGTTAAAATCCTATCTCTATTATCTATGTAATTTTGTAAGAGTTTCTTGATTTTTTGTGCCTCAGTTTCCTCATATGTAAAATGAAGAGATTGGATTAAATGACCTTTAAGATCTCTCTTTTCAGCTTTAAATCTACAATATGCATTTTTAAAAATAGCTCTGAGTTCTGAGCCCTGAGATCATATCAATCAATGCCTAAAGGAATAATAACTTGAATCACAGGTTTTGAGAACTCTACAGAGAGCTAGCTGGTCCTTGGAGATCTTCTCCCAACCAGCAATTATGCTATTTATAAGTGAAATGGCAGTAGTCTGCTTAACCATGGAATTTTAAGAAGACATTCTGACAATTACTTAAATTTGCCAATAACAGTGTGGAGGTAGACACTCACTCCAATTAATCAAAGAAGTCCATACATATCTCAATTGAATCAAGCAATCAGATGTAAAGTCAGTGTGGGAAAATCCTTAATTAATCCGAAAGGATGACAGGAACTTTGAATCATTGGCTGAAAGTAGATGATACCACAGGCAATATTTGCCTGAATGGCTAAAATGAATAAGTCATTGGATTGAGAGCCAGACCTAGAGATGGAAAGTCCTGGGTTCAAATGTGGCCTCAGACATTTCCTAGCTGTGTGACCCTGGCAAGTCACTTGACCTCCTTTGCCTAGCCCTTACTGCTCTTCTGACTTGGAACCAATACACAGTCTTGAGTATAAGACTGAAGGTAAGGAGAAAGAAAGAAAGAAAGAAAGAAAGAAAGAAAGAAAGAAAGAAAGAAAGAAAGAAAGAAAGAAAGAAAGAAAGAAAGAAAGAAAGAAAGAAAGAAAGAAAGAAAGAAAGAAAGAAAGAAAGAAAGAAAGAAAGAAAGAAAGAAAGAAAGAAAGAAAGAAAGAAAGAAAGAAAGAAAGAAAGAAAGAAAGAAAGAAAGAAAGAAAGAGAGAAAGAGAGAAAGAGAGAAAGAGAGAAAGAGAGAAAGAGAGAGAGAGAGAGAGAGAGAGAGAGAGAGAGAGAGAGAGAGAGAGAGAGAGAGAGGAAGGAAGGAAAGAAAAGAAATAAAAGGAAGAAAGGAGGAAGAGAAGAAACAAAGAAAGAAAGAAGTTTACTAATGGGCTTTAATAAGAACAATTGGTCTAGGAACATCTGCCCAAAAGTCTCCCATAAGTCCATATCCATTCTTTAGAAAAGTCAGTTCATACTCAGGGTATAGAGGTGGTGAAGTATACATGTGGCAAGAAGTAAAACTGCTCTATCCTAATGAATAGAAGGCCTTTGGTCCCATCATCTAGTCCTTCTAAAGTTCCTTCCCTTTAGATGTAGCTAGCTAGTGTCCTTGCACCTGGCCCTGAAGGGTTAAATTCACATTTGAGCTTCACTTCATCACTGAAATTTTGGCACAATACCCCAATTCTTATAAACTTGTTTTAGAGCTGAATATGTAAAATGACTCCCTTTGTCAGAATCTACTCTTAGTGGTATACCATATCTTGGAATGATCTCTTTCAACAAGATTTTGGCTACAAAGCTTGATGTGTTTTTACTAGATGGAAAAGCTTCTGGCCATCTAGTTAGTTGGTCTACTATTACTAGACAAAATTTAAATTGTCCTAATTTGGTTATATTGATATAATCTATTTGCAAATGCTCAAATAGTGTGTGAGCTAGTGTATGACTACCAAAAGCTTTTTGTTTAAATATGCTTTGGTTAAATTGTGCACACACAAAGCAAGCTGAGCAGATCTTATTTGCCACGGTGCTAATTCCCAGAGCTAACCAAGTTCTTTTAACAGTATCAATAAATGCTTGTGATGACCCATTAACAGCTCTTAAATCTTGAAAGAATCTATAGACTATTTGTCCTTCAGCATCTAGCTTGGGTTTTTTAACTGGTAAAATTGGGGTGTTATATTCAGAGATGCATGGTATTATAATGCCTTGTTGCAATAACAAATTTATTATCAGGGTAATCCCATCAATGGCCTCTTTGCTAAGTGAGTATTGTGGAATGCATGGTAGTGAACCTCCTTTAGTCAGCACTTTAACAGGGGTTGCTGATTTTAATAAACCTACATCTATAGAATCTGTATCTCATAAGCCTTTTGGAATATCATCTGGTATCTGATAGATGTTATCCCCATTCCCCCTCTGATTCCTCTGTATCTAGGAATAATACAGGGAAAAGGTTTAGGGATTCTTCTGGGAGTTTTAAAGAACTACCTCTGGTTGGGGTACATACTATCATTGCTCTTAATTTACAAAGACAATCCCTACCCACTAGATTCATTGGGGAATTTGGCATTAAAAGAAAAGAGGGTTCTACACTTAGAGGTCCAAATGAAACCATTCTTGGTTCTAGATTTTTGACTTTTTGAGGTCTTCCTGACACACCCACAACTTCTATTGAACCCACTACTTTGCACTCCTCAGGGGATTTCTGCAACACAGACTTGGCAGAACCTATGTGTAAGCGACAAACATAATGTTCCTATTTTTAGGGTTACATGGGGTTCTGTGCTATTTTCTGGAGAATTGATAGGTATCACAGGAGCTTACACACTAGGATCAGGAAAACTCAACACTTGTTTCTGCTCCTCATTTTCTAATTCTTCATTGATTTCTCCTGCACTAATTTCCCACATTTTAAAAATCTCTTTGTCATTTTCATTAGTTTTGTATTCCATTGCCCATACTTCCTAGTCCATTTTCTCTATATACTATATTTTTAACTGCACAGGCCTTGGCACACCTTCTTAACAAAGTTGCACCTTTTTGCATATTGAGTTTTTTGGGATTCGCACCAGCTACTTGGAAATAATTTGGACAAGCATCTACTTTGATATATTCTTGCATGTATTCAGGTCTGCGTCTTGTTGTGAATTATGGTAGCATCCAGTATCAAAATAATTTGGGTAGTTTGTTCTCCCATACTGGAATGTATTATTAAATCTATTATTAAACACATAATTTCTATATCCATTTTGCCTAAATCCATTAAAGTGATTAAATCTATTGCCTCGGTTTCCCCTGAAGCTTTGTCCAAAGAATTGTCCCCTAAATCTGCATGCTCTCATGAGATGACCAGGTCTGTTACAAAGAAAACATCTTGGGGTTTGTCTATATTGTCTGGGGTTGTAATTATTTCTGGGTTGTCTATAAGATCTTAGGGTAGCTACAGTTTTTTCCTGCACTTCATTGGATTTCAGTTTTTGTTTAAGCTCTCTAATTTCTTTGGTTAAGTTATCAATTATATCATTTTTCTCTTCTGATTGCTTATCTTTCTTATCTTGGAAAACATAGCAATCCTCTGAATTTCATCAAGACCCATGTCAAACCAATTTGGACAGTTACTCCGAAAATAATTTCGGACCACAGGGCATGCTTTTTTCACAAACTGCCTGCGAATATGATTTATGTTTTCATCTGTTAAAGTATCCAACGGAGTCTCTCCCACTTCCTGCTTTAGGTGCTCAAATTTAGATCAGGTTCCTAGGTGTCTGGAATTTTGCCTCATAGTTTCAATTATTGCCTCCCTGGCTGTAGTTAAGTCTCTGTATCCTGCAAAACAGTTATATTCCCAACCAGGATCCCGAGTTGGCTAATCGGCAATTAGGGGGTTATTATTAGTGTCCTGTATAATCTACTGTTTCTCTCTTTTTGTTAATAATTCATCCATTAGGATGTCAAAGTCCAAATAAGAAGGATTATAAAACTTAACTAAGCGCTTAAACTGCTTCACAACAGCCATGGGTTCTTGTTCATATGATGGAGTATTTTTCTTAAAACTGTCTATATCAATCTGTGTAAACTTTTTGTGGCACATGAGATTCACTATACCATGCTCTGGGGACACTATGGGTACTTCCCTTAGAGGGAACATATGAGCTGGTTTGCTTTCTAATGCTTCAGTTTCCATTTCTAATTAGTTGAATTATCTGATTTAGTTGCACCCCCTATTTTAGTTGTGTCATGTTCTGTAGTTTCTGCCACTGTCCCTTTAGCCTTGAGTAATGTCTCATATTGAGTTTGCATTCTAGTTTAGTCTCTATATAGTTCACTTTTAACATTAGATCATTCTTTGCAATAGCTTGCTTGATGCTTGCATTTAAATGTTTAAACACAACTGCCAAAGATTTGATCATCACGTAAAAGCACATGATAAACAATAGTAGCACAGGGACATAAGAGATTAGTTGTAGAAGTGTCAATGAGAGTACTGGCATTAGAAAGTCATAGGCAAGTACATTTTGTATAAATTCTGGTACAATAGTGAAAATGATAGAAGTCATATTTAATAGAGAAAATCCCATGGTGATTTTATATAGCTAATTCGCCTGGTTTTTTGAGAGGACAGAGTCTTTGCATCAAGTTGACTGGGAGATGGAGTTTGTAGCCACCTAGAGTTCAGCTTACTGTTACCACAGCTCACAGTGAAACTCAGCTCTAACTTCTTTCACAGATCCCCTGCTGAGATAATGGTTCCAATTGCCCAAATTGATAGTTGGACCCTTAAAATCAGACAGTTAGCTTCTTTGTCCTGTTTAGCTTGCCAAACTGTAAAAATTTTTTAAAAATGATAATGGCGAGCTAAACAAAATAGATAGAAAAACTGTTTAGCATAGGTTCAAAATTGTTCACAACTATAAAGGTAATCAAAAGTATCTTCAGTGATGAAGTAAAGCTCAAATGTAAACTTCCCTCCAGGGCCAAGCATAAGGACATTAAAGAGACTTATTATAAACATAAAGTATTTATTGAAATATATAAAGATAGAGGATTTCTAATTCTAAGGGATTCTAAATCCAACCAAATAAACTCCCAAGTTCCACAAGGAACTGCTTCTTCTGTATTTCACAGGCTACACTACTCCTCCCTGATATAACTAATCCAAATTTATACTATCTAAATAAAAACTACCACTATTATCCTTATAAATCTTAACTGAGAGTCCCTGGTTGGGGTCCAGCCCTCCTTGTCCTTGGTATCTAGTTTTGCCTGTAGTGCATCTCTCAAGTCTCCATGAGCTCTCTTATTGGTCTAGTCTCTCTAGTGACCTGACCAAAAACTGGGGCAGTACCACAACCTCTCTGCATTCAGTCCCTCTTCTCCTTGGTACAGGCACAAAGGTGACTTTCTCAAGGAACTTCAGACACAAGAAACTCCCCTATTTTGATGTTGGACTGGAAACTTCCAAACTGATTTATGGTGTTATCCAAAGTCTTCCAGAGATGCGTCTTCTATCCTTCGTAAGATATTTCTGTAAAGATTGGATTTAGCTATCTCCTGATTGTAACAATGAAGATACTTAGCTCTTCCTTTATTGTGAAGATTAAATTATAATCCTCTGTCCATTTTTAGATTTTAATCCCTAAAGTGTTAATTCAGTATTTAAAGAAGATCTATCCATTTTAACTACAAAAAGGGGTTAACTAGCCAAAAAAAGTGTTAACTAACTACAAAAGGTGTGAATACCCATTTCATACATTGAGTGGGCAGTCCTGGAGAGGAGCCTCAGCTGTGATTGGTAGACATAAAAATTTAGGGGAGGTGACAAAAGAGAAAAAGGTCTTTAAATAGAGGAAAACAGAGACACACATGAATATATAGATCAATTGATAGATCTTCAGTCACTTGGAGTTGGACTGGAAGGAGACACTTGAAGTTGGAGCAAAGAAAGATACTTGAGGAGAGATAGGAAGACAAACACACAGACTTGGAGTGAAGAAACATGGCTGTGGAACTGGATCCCTGGAGGATCTCATGCAGGAGACCTGAGACTGCTTTCTTTTTAGATAGTCATCATGGTGAGTGAAAAGCTGACAGTTGCCTTGCCTTTCTGAAGATGTGAACCTCCGAGAAAGGCCCATTGTCTTGAGACTCCTTTCCCCTGGCTGGGGCTTAGAATTTCTACCTGGCTCTGAGGAAGCCATAGCACTCTCTCTCTCTCTCCCTCCCCCCCCCCCATTTTCTCTCTTCTTTAATATCTTCTCTCTATTGTAAAATAAATTATATAAATTCCATTTTACTTTAGTAATTCATTTTGGGATTTAGTGATTAAATCCCTAGTGACCACCAATTAAATAATTCAAGTCTAATCAATAAAAAAATCTAACATTTCCTAGGTGGCATCATCTGCTTTGTCCAGTGATGGACCCATGAATCAACCAATACTCAAACATGAAGTGCCTACTATGTGCCAGCTGCTGTCTGAGGTACTGGAGAAGCAAATACAAAGAATGAGATAATCCCTGCTTGAAAAAATCTAAAGTTATGAGCTTAGGAGGCTGCAAGGATAACAGTACCTTAGATTGTCAAGTTTGGAAGAGGGGAGGGTTTGGGGGGAAATGATATATTTCATTTGGGACACCTTGAATGTAACATGCCACTAAGATATCAGGTGCATAAAGTCCAAAAGGCAAAACTCTGGAGTATACATACACACATATTTTTATGTACATATGTATATGTGTGGATGCATACATAGATATATGTAGAACTAGAAAAATATTTATATCTTGTAGTCAATAAATATTTAATAAGGACCAGCTATGTGCCAGGCCCTGTGTAAGTGCTTTAAAAATATTATCTTATAATAACCCTGAAAGGTAGGTTATTATCCCCATTTTATAGTTGAGGGAACTTTGGTTGAAGGAGGTTAAATGACTTGTCCACAGTCATGCAGCTTAAGTGCTCTATCAACTGCATCACTTTGCTGGTTCTGATATGGATGATTAACCAGAAAAAGTCAGCAAAAACAAAAGAGGAAAGGTGGCCAAACAGGTAGTAGGTAAAGCAGGAGAGAGTAATATTACACAGACACAGACACAGACAGATAGACAGACACACACACACACACATACACACACACACACACCAGAGGGGAGAGGACATTGCCAGATAAAGCATTTTATCTTATTTTATTTTAATCCTTGCCTTCCACCTTAGAATTAATACTGTGTATTGGTCCCAAGTGTAAGAATTAAAAATAATATTTCTACCCAGATATATATTTTGTAAAGTTTATTGGAAAGGGTAGACAACTATTCCTCTAAGTAACCTGACTGTGTGGTGCCTAGCCTGCATGTCTCTTCTCTCCTTCCTCCCCTCACCTGCCTGCTCTGTTCTCTTCTCAGTTCTCCCCTTAGAAGCCCCAAACCTTGATCTTTATTGACATACAGAACTTGCCAATGCAAAACCTGGCACAACTGTGGTATGTCAGGAATGTTTGATAGACAGATAAAGTTACTCAGGAGCAGGAGGGGATAAACTTCCTTGGCATACAAGGCAGAAGAGTGGTAAGGGATAGGCAATGGGAGTTAAGTGACTTGCCCAGGGTCACACAGCTGGGAAGTGTCTGAGGTCAAATTTGAACTCAGGACCTTCCATCTCTAGGCCTGACTCTCAATCCACTGAGCTACCCAGCTGCCCCCATTTTAACACTTTTAAAATTACATGTGATATGAGTCGATGGGGATAGGATTGGGGATGTAGACTCTAATTGATCACTAGTGCAAATATCAATAATATGGAAATAGGTCTGGATAATGGCACAGGTAAAACCCAGTGAAACTGCTCATTGGCTACAGGAGGGGGGAGGGAGGAGGGGAAGGAAAGAACATGATTCTTCTAACCATGGGGGAAAAATTCTTAATTAATCAATAAAATAAAATTAATATAGAAATTAAATTAAATTAAATTAATAAATTAAATAAATTAAAAATAAATAAAATTAAATTAATATAGAAAAAATAAGTTACATGTGATACAATTTGGAACCTTTGGTTTCTACTGCTCTGAGTTCCAAATCCCCTATTCTCGGTCCCCTGCCTCATAGAGAAGGCAGGCAATTGGATCACTAACGCAAAACATATTTCCATATCAAAGTTTGAGAAGACTGAGGCCGGCGAAAAAATCTTTGGACCTGAAGAGATCAAAGGACTTTGCTCCTCGCAAATTAATGATTGATTCCCAGGTGAAACGTGGCCTGACGTTCCTGGAGGTTGGGCTAGGCGGAAATCCCCATCCTTTCCCCAGTAAACACGTTTTCTAAAAGATAATGAACTTTATCTGCTAATCCCTGGGGAGCCGGCTGGCTGAGGCTTGTACTAGAAATTCTAGCTCTCTAAGAGCGAGGGAAACAAGTCTCAGCCACCCTCTGGACGTCCGTCCAGCCCGCCGACGCGGATCTGAATAGCGTGAGAAAAGACGTGGCGGCGCTGAAACAAGAAGAAAGGGTTTCAGTTTCTCCCTAGAAAGCAAACAGCCCACATGCCTACAAGTCACGTGATGGTGGCTTCATCTTCATGAAAATTAGCTGAAAATCATCTCTCCTGAGACTTGCCAGAAGAGACTGAAGGATTGGAAGGCTGAGCCACAGTTCGGGGCTGTGGACGGGCTGCTCTGGACAAGGTCCTCATCGATTCCACGGCCTGCCGAGGGAATAGACCGTTCAGGGTTTCTGTGTTCTTCCCCATGGGTAGGCATTGGACCTACTCCCTGGTCAAAAAAAAGGGGAAACGATACAATCGTACAATTGTTGATCATCTGGTTTAACAAGCCATCTTGGTCCAGAAAAGTCTGATCCTGGACTTGGGAATAATAACTATCCAATCTGACCGTGACTGATGGAGTCTGTCGGAAGTGGGGTATGAGTAAACCCATAGGCTTTCCTTCCTTAGAAACTGATACAATAAACAAGAGCTGGGAAAGTCCCTCTCCAGAGGCAATTGCATTTGAGTGGGTTTATCTCCCTCCCTCTCTCCCTTCCATCTCAGTCACTCTTTCTCTCTCTCTCTCTCTCTGATTCTATCTCTCTCTGACTCTGTCTTTCTGCCTCTGTCTCTGAATCCCTCTGTTTCTGTCTGTGACTCCCTCCCTCCCTTCCCCCTTCCTTTCTCTCCCTCTCTCCCTCCCTCCCTCCCTCTTCTTCCCTCTCTCCCTCTTCCTCCCTCTCTCTCCCTTCTTCCCTCTCTTTCTCCTCCTCTCTTTCCCTTCCACCCTCCCTCCCTTCTTTCTCCCCTTCCCTCTCCCTCTCCTTCCTTCCTTCCCTCTTCTTCCCTCTCTCTCCCCCTCTCCCTTCCTCCCTCTCTCATCCCTCCTCTCCTTTCCTCTCCTCTCTTAACAACAACAAAACTGATTGCAATAACATAAAATTTAAAAGCATTTGAACAGACAAAATCAATACAACTAGAATAAAAGAAGCTTCAAGTAGGAAAATATATGAAATGTAGCTGATATTAGCAACTGACATCTATGGAGCATCCTAAAGATTACAAAGACATATTTGTTCATGATTAGATTTTTAAAAATAAAGGGAAAACGTTCGAAGCAATTACATGAGAAAAATCACTAAAACGTTCATAGCCATAGATCTCTTGCCCTGGACATCGGCCCAAAGATCAAAGACAGAAACAAAGGAACCACTTCCACCAAAATACTCACCACAGACGTTTTTTGGTGGCAGTTAGGTGATAGAATAGATAAAGTGATGGACTTGGGAATCCAGAAGATCTGAGTGTGAATCTTTCCTCAGACATATACCAGCTGTGTGCTCTCATACAAGTGACATAACCTCCCTCAGACACAAAATATGGCTAATAAAGGCACCTACGTCCCAGCATTGTGAAATGTGTTTAAGGATCCAATGAGACAATACCTGTAAAGTGCTTTGAAAACCCTAAAGTCCTCTATAAATACTATTTCCCATTATTCCTTTGTGGTGCCTATCAGGAGGGGACTAGCTGGATAAAATGGGGCGTGTGGAATCTTTTTGCACGCTAAGAAATAACACTAAGAAATTCAGAAAACCATGGAGAGATTCTAATGAATTAATGCTGGGAGAAGGAAGCAGAATTAGGCGAATTCTAGAGGTAAAGACAGAAGCCCTTAAAAGATGGCTGATTTCCGATTGAGGGCAGGGGCAAAGGGAATGGGTACCTACTATGTGGCAGGCGCTGTGCCGATCACTTTACACATATGATCTCATTGGATGAAATGTAATGACTAATGTGAGGTCTGGAGAACAGATGCCCATGCAGAATGTTGCCTGTGGTGTTGGCTGTCAGAAGGAGGAGACTGCATCGGATGGCTTTGCAGTTCTGTAACTGTTTTCCTTTGTGAGCAGGGAAGATTGGGGGAGGGGGTTTAAGGGGAAATGTCTATTGTGTGGAACACAAAGGGCAGAAATAAAACTTTGGAGAGGGGAGGGACCCAACCCTGACTCTCCAGAAAGAAAGCTATTTCATCAATTCCTTCCCTTCTCATCCCCTCCCATCTTTGTTTTCCCTCTTAGGATCATTTCACTTTTGATTGTGAAGTTTATAGGAAGCTCTTCAAGGCAGAGAAAAGCACCATCTGGGGTAATCACAAGCTTTTCAATCCTTCTTCCTCCCGCTTCTATGTTCTCTCTGTTAATGGACCCCAGGCTATAGCTCCTCTCTACTTACTCTTTTATTTGCTGTTACTGTTGCCAGTGAATAATAGAACAATATTTTTGCCACCTGGGATTTCTTCTGGTGTGGTGTAGGGTACCTTAGCACGTCAGTCAGCCAACAAGCATCCTTGTTAAATGTCTACTCTATGCTAGGCACTGGGCTCAGAACAGGGGGGAATAAGAAAAGGCAAAACAGAGTTCTAATATGGATATAAGTATTACATGAAAGCACTGATATAATCCGCATCAGACTTGGGGGGGGCGGAGGGGGGGGTGAAGATGAGGGGGAGGAGAGAAAATCGAATCATCAAATGTCAGGAAAACAATTGTCAACAATTATTTCTATGTGTAATTGAAAAAACAAAACAAATTTCAATTAAAAAATATATAGTTCCTACCCTCAAGCAGTTCATAGTCTTATGTGGTTCAGTTGCACTTGGCTCTTCATGACCACATTTGGGGTTTTCTTGGTGGAGATACTGGAGTGGTTTACCATTTGAAGAAACTGAGTTCAGCAGGGTGAAGTGACTTGCTCAGGGTCACCCAGCTAGTAAATGTCTAAGGCAAGATTTGAACTCAGGAAGACTCATCTTCCTGACTCCATGCCCTGTGTTCTATGCACTGTGCCACTTACTCTAGTGAGGAAGATAGCAAATAAGGAAGGAAGGAAGGAAGGAAGGAAGGAAGGAAGGAAGGAAGGAAGGAAGGAAGGAAGGAAGGAAGGAAGGAAGGAAGGAAGGAAGGAAGGAAGGAAGGAAGGAAGGAAGGAAGGAAGGAAGGAAGGAAGGAAGGAAACAAGAATTTATTCAGTGTGTCTATGTGCCACACAGTGTTAAACAATTTACAAATATCATCTCATTTGAGCCTCACTACAACCCAGGTAGGTAGGTCCTATTATTATGCCCATTTTACAGCTGAGGAAACTGAGGCTGAGGGAAGTTAAATACCTAATATGTTATATAAGCTCCTTGAGGCAAGGGACTATTTCCTTTTATTTTACCTTTGTATTCCCCATAGCTAATGCAGTGTTTGGCACATGGCCCTTAAATGATGGTTGATTGATCCAATGAAAAATCTCTGAATTTAACCAGGCTGGTCCTCAGATGGAAAGTATGCAGTCTGATAATACATGGATAACCCAGATCGAATTGCTGGCCAGCTCTGGCAATGGGGAAGGAAGTGAGGAAGGGACAGAATTTGGATCATATAGCTTTGGAAAACTTATGTGGAAATTTATTATTACATGGAATTGATAAAATAAAATATCTTTATAATATTAAAAAAAAAAGAAATAACTAAAGAAGGCGGCGGTGTATGCTGTCTACTCCTGAGACTATACTCAAAAGATTTTCTTTTTTTTTTTTTTTTTTTTTTGAGTTACCACCTCATATTTATAAGATTTTCTAACTGGGTAGAACCTGCCAGAGCTTATACTCCATTGGTATTATCTTTGAGAACCCAGGTGTCCTCTGTGCCATAAGGAGGCATCAGAATAGGGGAATCCTGCAGGCAAAGCCACATTTAAGAACCATGCAAGGAAACACTTCTAACAAGGGGAGCTGCCCAGAAATGGAATGGACCACTGGAGGAGGCCATAGCATCTCATCTCTTAGC
This sequence comes from Monodelphis domestica, assembly GCF_027887165.1. NCBI lineage: Eukaryota > Metazoa > Chordata > Mammalia > Didelphimorphia > Didelphidae > Monodelphis > Monodelphis domestica. The sequence goes on along the minus strand of NC_077229.1, from coordinate 47,216,560 downwards.
CTTCCAGGCCCAGCTCTCTTGGTTTTCAGCTGTTAACTGGAAGCCTTGAGAAGCTGAGGGACTTCTCCAAGACCACACTGGGATTAAGTGACAAAGTGGAGGTTCAAGGGGCTCTCCTTCACATGAGGTCTGAGCAAAACTGGATGGCTGCTTGGACATGTTGTGTTGGACAGGGATGCTCCCATCAACTAGAGTGATGAAGAGATGGGGGTTCCCCAAAGGCAGTGTTTCTTAATTTTAAATTAATTTCTTAATTGACTGTTCAAGACAATCTAAACTGGCCAGTTGACTCCCTCCACAATCTGAACTGGTGTCACTGCTACAAGAGAGTTCCTTGGGAGCAAGTCTTATATATTTCATCACCCAGTCCCTCCCTTGGACATCCCAAGACATTGCCCCATTGGTAAATAACATCTGACAAATAAATAAATAAATAAATGGACAAATAAACAAACAAATGAATAAATATATAGATCAGGAAATAAGTAAATAGATAAATGAAGGAAGGAGTGAATAGATAGACAGATAAATAAAAAGACAAATAAATGAATGAGTGAATCAACAAATGAATGAATAAATAGACAAATAAATGAATGAATGAATGGATAGACATAAACAAACAAGCAAATAAATAAATTAATGAATAAATGAATAGAAAAATATGTAAATTAACCTCAACTCCTCCCTCATTACTTCTTAGAAGGCAGAATGAAGACTCTGACACACCCTTTCCTCCTCCCCATTCACCTTAGTCCAACATGGTGCCTGGAGCTGGCTGACTTTTCTTACCCCAGAGAATTCTTGTTTACAGATAAATAAGGAGCAGGTCTCCACCCAGCTTCTAACAAAAGCCAGACCAGGGAGATACCTTGGGGCCTGGGAGTAAATTACTTTAGCTTGGGATCTGGCTGACCTTCAAAAGAAAGATTTCCTATAAAAATTATGGCAATTCATTATTAATTTTCCACAGTGGGAATGCCTAGCCTTTAAAGAAAATAATAAAAATTTTGCAAAGCCTGCATATGACAGTCTATGTAACATCCGTGTGAAACCTCTCCTGACACCCCCAATCACTAATACTCTTCCTCTCAAACAAACACTTTACAACTGTGTATATTTTTGTATTTTATACTTACGTTGTATATATTTATGCATGTCCTGATTGTCTCTTCCATTAGAATGTAAGCTCTAGGAGCAGCTAGGTAACACAGTAGATGGAACATTTGACCAACTTTTGAAAAGACTTGGGTTCAAATCTAACCTCAGACACTTCTTAGCTGTGTGACTCTGGGCAAGTCACTTAACCCTGATGACCTAACCTTTGTTGTTCTTCTGTCTGATAGCTAATATTAAGACAGAAGGTTCAAAATAATAATAATGGAAGTCCTGAGAGTAAGGATCATTTCTTCCTTTGTCCTTGTGTCCTTCCCACCCATGCAAGGTCTAATGCATACATTTAACATATGCTGGTTGACTGACTGATATTTATTGATTGAGAAAATCCATGCCTTGTCCAAACTCCATAGGTTGGAGGCAGCATCTCCTCAAGCTTACTAGTCAATTCAGGAGAGGTTTCACATGGATGTTACATAGACTGTCATATGCAGTCAATATTCAATGCGCAATTCCACTGGGTATTACATGAAACAAGCATTTTTTAAAAACCCTTACCTTCTGTCTTAGAATTGATACTAAGTATTGGCTTAAAGGCAGAAGAGAGGTAAGGGCTAGGCAATTGAGGTTAGGTACTTGCTCAGGGTCACACAGCTAGGAAATGTCTGAGGCTAGATTGGAACCCAGGAATCCCCATCTCCAGGTCTGGTGCTCTGTCCACTGAGCCACTTAGTTGCCCCTAACATGTATTTATTAGGCACCTACTACTAGGGCATCTAGGCAGCACAGGGGATAGAGTCTTGGGTCTTTAGTCTAGAAGACTCAACTTCCCCAGTTTAAATCTGTTCTCACAAAGTTACTAGCTGTGTGACCCTGGGCAAGTCACCAAACCCCATTTGCCTCAGTTTTTGTCATCTGTCTAATGAGCTGGAGAAGGAAATGGCAAACTAGCTATGTGACCCTGGGCTAGTCAATTAACCCCATTTGCTTTGGTTTTCTCATTCATAAAATGAGCTTGAGAAGGAAATGGCAAACTACTCCAATATATCTGCCAAGAAAATCCCCAATGGAGTGTGAAATTTAGATTACTCCACCCTACTTAGATTTTACTTTATGGAGAAGATGAAATTGTAATCTCCTACTTGAACAATGAAGGTACTTAGTTCTTACTTTATGGTGAAGCTAGAACTTTAAGCTAAGTCTTTTTTTAAGATCTTAATACAAAAAGGTGTTAAGTAACCATAAAGGGTAAATTAATCACAAAAAGGTTAAGTAACTAACAAAAGGTGAATTTAACAAAGAAGAGTTAAGTAACCCAAAAGATATAATCTAATCAAAGAAGATGAGAACTAAAGAATGGGCAGTCCTGGAGAAAGCCTCTGATATGATTATTAGATGTGAAAATCTAGAGGAGGAGACACAAGAGTAAAAGGTCTATATATTTCGCGTCACTTCCTCTCTCTGGTACTTTTGGTGGTAGAGAGTTGGCTGATGGCAGCGTGCTGGGTCTTTCAGCATCTTGGCGTGGCTACAACTATTGTCCGGTTCTGTTGAGTTTTTGGCTGAGTTTTTCCTTCATTACTTTCCAAACTTTATCCTCTTAGAAGCCGAGACCTAGCAGCGGAGATCTTGAACTCCCCCTGGCACAAGCCAGGTGGGAGAAATCCTATACCCTCTTCCCTCTTTCTCCTTAAAATCCTTCCCTCTATATTAAATAAAATTACCATAAATTTCCAGACCGACTTGGGTATTTTATTTGGGATTTTTCCCTGGCGATCAATTAATTTAGATTTTAAATCACAACCCTTAAATTATCTCTACAGTTGTCATGAAAAGTGGGTCACGACTGAACAATAACACATCTCAAGGACTGTGTTTAGCACTGAGGTTATGAAGAAAGACAAAAGACAGCTGCTGCTCTCAAGTAGCTCCCAGTCTAATGGGGGGAAAGCAAGAAGCAACCATGTAGAGACAGACTAAAGATGGGAGATTATCCAAGGATGTGAGGCCCTGGAGAAACAATACTAAAGCAGATAAGTACAAACCAGATAGAAACTAAAGATAACCAAAGGGTGGAGAGCAGTGGAGGGGTATAGGCAGGTCTCTGACTGTAGAAGTTGCAGAAGAGTTGGCCAATCCACCTTGATTGGGGACTTTCCTTAACTGCAGTCCCTCAGATCAGTGAAATCATAGTTTGGGAGTTAAAAAATGTATCAGGCGCTATGCAAGGCATTATGGATACCTTGACAAAAAAAGAGGGGAAATTCTCTGCCCTCAAGAAGCTTATAATTTATTGAACCACAGATAAGAAAATACAAAGTATAGGGAGAGGGTTGGCCAGTGCTAAAACTCCTTCCACCAAAGCAGACCTTCACTGGCAGCTATTGTCTTCCTTTTTTTTGTTAAATCTTTACTTTCTGTCCTAGCAACAATTCTTTTTTTTTTAAACCCTTACCTTTCATCTTGGAATCAATACTGTGTGTTGGTTCCAAGGCAGAAGAGCAGTAAGGGCTAGGCAATGGGGGTTAAGTGACTTGCCCAGGGTCATGTCTGAAGTAAGATTTGAACCCAGATCCTCTGCACTCCAGGGCTAACTCTATCCACTGTGCCCCCTACTGCTGCTCCCCAACCCATTGTCTTAAAGAGTTGCCTGAAGAAAATTCTGAAGGACTTATGAGAAAGAACACCATATGTATTCAGAGAAAGAACTGTGGGAGCGGAAACACAGAAGAAAAACAACTGCTTGATCACATGAGTTAATGGGGATATGACTAGGGATGTAGACTCTAAAAGATCACTCTAGTGTGAATAATAATAATATGGAAATAGGTCTTGATCAATGACACATGTAAAACCTAGTGGAATTGCTTATTAGCTACCAGGTGTGAGGTTGGGGGGGAGGAAAGAACATGAATAATGTAACAATGGAAAAATATTCTAAATAAATTAATTAAATAAAATATTTCAAATAAAAAAATGTTTCCTAGAACTCTGAGAAGTTAAGAAACTTACTCAGGGTCACATAGGCAGTTATTAAATGAGGCAAGACTTGAATCCAAGTCTTCCCTGGGTCTGAGGTCAGCTCTCTAACCACTCTGCCTTGCTATCTCTGTATCCAAGGCTAGTCTTGGCACCCCAGTTCTCCTAACCATAGAAGTACCCTTGAGAGCCCTTTGGAGTGTGTCTAGTTTGGCCCACAAGAAGCCCTCTGCTACCACATGGGGGAGGGTAACTTCCTTTGATTGGCCAGCTGCCTTCTTTAAAACTGAGGAGAGCAAGATCGAGGATCTCCATATCTTTTCTTCCATCATCTTTTCCTGGTTGTTCTTATCTGCTGCATCCAGAACACTGATATCAGTTCACCCACATCAAGGACACCATGAACCAAACCAGTGAGAGGGCAAACCGTGCCTGCCTTCTTTTGAGCCCCACTCTGAGAAATGGGTGTGAGGGTGTTTCTGTTCTGTGCTACTGGGCCTTAGCTCCAGGGGCCAGAGGGGGAGCCTCCTGGGCCCTGGAAATCAAGCCAGGGGGACCTTGGAGATGGGATTGCGAGAGGGTGGCCAGCCTTCAACAGGGAAAATCCCAAATCTATCCACTTATTCCCCCAACGCAGGAGAGAATAATCCTCTCTCCCTGTGGACCACATCAGGCAGTCAAAGGGAGATGAAGGGGATTAGTTCAGAGTTTAAGTCCATTTCCATAGAGCACAACAACATTTCCAAGAGGCAGGCTTCTGGACCTCTCCGGGTCTCCAGAGCCATCCCGATCTGTCCAGGTGCCACAAACAATCTGATCTAGATTTGATGTGAGGGGATAGTATAAAATCTCTTTCCCGATTCCTTCTTAGTGTTACATTTCTTCATGCCAATTCAAAATACACATGAGATCATTCAATACACTCAGAAGCAATAGAAGGAATGAATGGCGAGGGGGACCTGAAATGGTCCTGGTAAGAGGTGATACTGGAACTGGGCTTTAGGGAGAGCTCTGAATCCTCTACTTGACACCAAAAGGCTGAGAAGTGATGGGAATCCTTTACTTGAATGGAGATTTGAGTCAGAAAGGACCTTAGAAGTTCATTAATCATTTCAATAGATGCAGAAAAAGCCTTTAATAAAATACAACACCCATTCCTATTAAAAACACTAGAAAGCATAGGAATAGAAGGGTCATTCCTAAAAATAATAAACAGTATATATCTAAAACCAACAGCTAATATCATCTGCAATGGGGATAAACTAGATGCATTCCCAATAAGATCAGGAGTGAAACAAGGATGCCCATTATCACCTCTACTATTTGACATTGTACTAGAAACACTAGCAGTAGCAATTAGAGAAGATAAAGGAATTGAAGGCATCAAAATAGGCAAGGAGGAGACCAAGTTATCACTCTTTGCGGATGACATGATGGTCTACTTAAAGAATCCTAGAGATTCAACCAAAAAGCTAATTGAAATAATCAACAACTTTAGCAAAGTTGCAGGATACAAAATAAACCCACATAAATCATCAGCTTTTCTATATATCTCCAACACAGCTCAGCAGCAAGAACTAGAAAGAGAAATCCCATTCAAAATCACCTTAGACAAAATAAAATACCTAGGAATCTACCTCCCAAGACAAACACAGGAACTATATGAACACAACTACAAAACACTCGCCACACAACTAAAACTAGACTTGAACAAATGGAAAAACATTAACTGCTCATGGATAGGACGAGCCAATATAATAAAAATGACCATCCTACCCAAACTTATTTATCTATTTAGTGCCATACCCATTGAACTACCAAAATACTTCTTCACTGATTTAGAAAAAACCATAACAAAGTTCATTTGGAAGAACAAAAGATCAAGGATATCCAGGGAAATAATGAAAAAAAACACATATGATGGGGGCCTTGCAGTCCCTGACCTAAAACTATATTACAAAGCAGCAGTCATCAAAACAATTTGGTACTGGCTAAGAAATAGAAAGGAAGATCAGTGGAATAGACTGGGGGAAAGCGACCTCAGCAAGACAGTATACAATAAACCCAAAGATCCCAGCTTTTGGGACAAAAATCCACTATTTCATAAAAACTGCTGGGAAAATTGGAAGACAGTGTGGGAGAGACTAGGAATAGATCAACACCTCACACCCTACACCAAGATAAATTCAAAATGGGTGAGTGACTTAAACATAAAGAAGGAAACCATAAGTAAATTGGGTAAACACAGAATAGTATACATGTCAGACCTTTGGGAGGGGAAAGGCTTTAAAACCAAGCAAGATATAGAAAGAATCACAAAATGTAAAATAAATAATCTTGACTACATCAAACTAAAAAGCTTTTGTACAAACAAAACCAATATAACTAAAATCAGAAGGGAAACAACAAATTGGGAAAAAATCTTCATAGAAACCTCTGACAAAGGTTTAATTACTCATATTTATAATGAGCTAAATCAATTGTACAAAAAATCAAGCCATTCTCCAATTGATAAATGGGCAAGGGAAATGGATAGGCAGTTCTCAGATAAAGAAATCAAAACTATTAACAAGCACATGAAGAAGTGTTCTACATCTCTTATAATCAGAGAGATGCAAATCAAAACAACTCTGAGGTATCACCTCACACCTAGCAGATTGGCTAACATAACAGCAAAGGAAAGTAATGAATGCTGGAGGGGATGTGGCAAAGTAGGGACATTAATTCATTGCTGGTGGAGCTGTGAACTGATCCAACCATTCTGGAGGGCAATTTGGAACTATGCCCAAAGGGCGACAAAAGAATATCTACCCTTTGACCCAGCCATAGCACTGCTGGGTCTGTACCCCAAAGAGATAATGGACACAAAGACTTGTACAAAAATATTCATAGCTGCGCTCTTTGTGGTGGCCCAAAACTGGAAAATGAGGGGATGCCCATCAATTGGGGAATGGCTGAACAAACTGTGGTATATGTTGGTGATGGAGTACTATTGCGCTAAAAGGAATAATAAAGTGGAGAAGTTCCATGGAGACTGGAACAACCTCCAGGAAGTGATGCAGAGCGAGAGGAGCAGAACCAGGAGAACATTGTACACAGAGACAAACACACTGTGGTATCATCGAACGTAATGGACTTCTCCATTAGTGGTGGTGTAATGTCCCTGAACAACTTGCAGGGATCCAGGAGAAAAAAAAACACCATTCATAAGCAAAGGATAAACTATGGGAGTGGAAACACCGAGGAAAAGCAACTGCCTGAATACAAAGATTGAGGGGACATGACAGAGGATAGACTCTAAATGAACACTCTAATGCAAATACTATCAACAAAGCAATGGGTTCAAATCAAGAAAACATCTAATGCCCAGTGGACTTACGCGTCGGCTATGGGGGGTTGGGGGGGGGGAGGAAAAGAAAATGATCTATGTCTTTAACGAATAATGCTTGGAAATGACCAAATAAAATATATTTAAAAAAAAAAAAGAGTAAAAAAAAAAAAAGAAGTTCATTAATCTCCTCATTTTGCAGATGAGGCAACTGAGGCACAAACAAATATCTTGCTTTGAATCATTTAATTGTGGAAGCAAGAGTCAAACTCGGACCTTCCTGATTCTAAAATCTGAAACTCTATGACTCAGTGTATTTAAATAAGATCTAGGAATCTACTATGACTCCTGGATCAGTGTACGGTAAGGAAGGCATACCTTCTAGGCATGAGGCACAGCCCAAACAAAGATACAGAGATGGGAGATGGAATGCTACATATGGAGAACATTTAGTAGGCTAATTTGCCTGGAATGAAGAGTGGGTGCAAATACTGACAAATAGTTTCCTATACATTTTTCCCTCGAGAGCGGCTACTTCATTCCAAAGTGCCTTCTGAAGTTATAAGGCTTGAGGCGTAACCCTTTGAGGGCCTTATTAAAAAATAAAAATGAGATTTTCGGAACAATTCCCAACATTGTAGAACTAGAGACTTATTAGGCGGGCTAGTACAATGCCTTCTTTGAAGGGGAAGGCTGGCCCACACTTCGCTCTGAGCTTGGCAAAGTCTAATCTTAATTAAACCACAAATATTACAGACTGAGGGAAGAACCCTCACAGAGGAAAACCCAACAGACCCACCAAAGAGGGAAGAAAAGGACGAGATGATTACTGTGATAATCTACCCACCACTCCAGCATGCCACCCATGAATTCCTCCTCTTTCCCCACAACAATTCTCAAGAGTCTGAGAGGTAATGAAGAGTCTTCGGGGGAAACCAAAAATAAGATCTTTCTGGGGCTTGGTTGATTTGACAAAGGAAGTGGTGGGTAGTTTAAACAGGTCGGTAGCAGAAAACCGGTTTGGGGAACAGCCAGATCAAAACTGAGTCATGTTCCTTCTCCGCTGTGCCCCATGCCCCAGGAGTTTCACAGCTGGAGCCCACAGGTGAGCCAAGAACTGAATTTGCCTACTTGTTCTTTCACAGATTTCTTCAGCTCTCAAGATCACACTTTCTCTGAGAAAAATGAGAGTTTTCACAGAGTTGACTGTCTACTCAGAGCCTGAGACTTTGCAGATGAACGTTTTTTTGAAACTATTAAAAGCTATAATTATTTGGTGACGTCTTTCTTTCTGAGGTCTTGAAGGCAACTAGAATGAGAAACCACTCAAGATCCTGGTGTGGCCTTACCCTTTTTGTTTTTGCTTTCCACTACATCCATCTTCTTCACTGAGATTTTTAGGACTTCTGGGAGAGGCAACGGGGCAAAGCAGAAAGAAAGCTGACCTCAAAGTCAGGAAGACATTGAGGTACGGTAAGGAAGGGGTACCTTCTAGGCATGAGGCACAGCCTGAACAAAGGAACTGTAAGAATATAAAAATGTAGGGTTTTATGCTAATGTGAAAGTTCTAAAGTAATATTGTGGTCTCAGATTTAAAAATATTATAGCTTAAGTCAAAAATGACTTTTAGTAGGGTTTATTTATAAAGAGGTGGAAAGAGTGAAAGTGGGGAAATGTAAGAAGAGGGTAGTGAAATGTCTAGCCCATCACCCTAAATGTTGTTCTGGTGTTTGGCTCAGCTCCAGCAGGGCTCAGTAACCTTCAGCCAGAGGACCCGGTGGTGTCTTCAGCAAGAGTTCCACCAACGCAGCCTCCTCCAGGAAAGGAAGGCCTCTCCAGAACCAATCTCTCCAGAAGCCAGGAAAGGAAGGCCTCACTCAGCAAGCCAATGCAGGATCCAGGGAAAGAGTCCCCTCCTTTAGTCCATCTTGCCAACCCAGAGTTTTCAAAGCCATCCTCCAAAGAAGCAGTCCCAAGGAGAAGAAGCCAAGATCCAAAAGCAAAGCCAAAGACCCTTAGACAGGAAGTTCAGGACTTTTTATAGTCTTATTTCCACCATTCCTTCCTCCACTTTATGGGAACCAATCACAGTCTTTCCATTTGCCTAGCACTGCCCAAGAGGGTTGGCAATGGCTTCTGGAGTTGTCACTCACTCTATCGAGTGACTCATGAACTCTCTTACTTAGTGTTATGTAGGGATGCTTAAGTTTCTGATTCATTAATTTAGAATTTGCTGATTGATAGACAAAGAAAGGTTGATTCACTCTTCACAGAACCAAGATGGGAGATGGGGTGCTACATATGAAGAATATTTAGTAGGCAAATTTGTCTGGAATAAAGAGTGGGTGAAAATACTGACAAATGGTTTCCTATACATTTTTCCTTAGAGAGAGGCTACTTCATTCCGTGTCCCTGGAAAGAACATGTCCAGAAATTGGGTAAAAATCTGTCCCTATTAAGTCATTTAATTTTTCAGTGCCTCATAGAACTCTCTGAGATGATAAGCCCCAAAGACCCAAAGATGCTCAACTATTCCTTTGCTCCCATTTCTTTTGTAAAGGACAGTGATCTTTGAACTGGCAAGGACAGAACAAAAATGGCTAATGGAGCATTTGGACCTGAGATGGTGAGTAGGGAGATAGCAAAGGACCACCTATTTATTCTTCTTCCCCTGTGGGTTCAAGTCACTAAAATCAGACAAACTCTATTCCAGGGAACTGAAAGGACAGGCATATATGACTGCTGAATCACTCCTTCTGATCTCTGAAAGATTGTGGAGAATGGGAGAAGTGCTCTTTTTATTTGAGAGAGACAGAGACAGACAGACAGACAGAGAGAGAGAGTTTTTTTTTATCTTATTAAAACCCTTGCTTTCTATCTTAGTATCAATTCTAGGCTAGGCAATTGGGGTTAGTGATTTGCCTAGGGTCACACAGCTAGAATGTTTCTGAGGCCACATTTGAACTCAAGTCCTCCCAACTCCAGGCTCTATCCACCCAGCCACTTAGTTATTCCCTAGAGCTTTTAAAAGAAAAAAGAGTGATGTCTGGGAACCATATATAGACTGTCTTTTGATGGTGATCCTGAGTCAGATTATAGAATATATTGTGAGATATGTGTGAATATGTAAGATGGGAGTGTCCCTGTAGGTGGTTATTGTATAAAATTAATATAAATGTTATCTAACACATTAAGTCAGGATGCCAGTAAATCATGTGAATGGAGTCCTGACTTCCTAAAGGGGTTGATGGAAGTCCCCAAGTGGTGGATGGCTTATCTGGAAGTCAGGGCTCAGGACCTAGATTGTCCATTTAGAGAACCCCAGTAAGAGTCACATCATTGGCCCTATAAGAGAGGGGTAGAGCAGTAAAATGCTCTTTTGGGTACAGAAATCTTCCTGAATATGAATTCCTTCCTTCTCTGGAGTGCTTAACATTCCCCTTGAACCTTGACTAGGAACTAGATTTGGGGAAGCATAGAAATTTTTTTGTTTGTTTGTTTGTTAGGACAACCTGGTAATTTTTCTTTCTCTCTCTCTTTCCAACTTTTACTAAGAAATAAATATAATTTAATATATAAGTATTATAGTAATAATTATAATTTAATATATATTTAATACTCTGACTGTATATTTAATACATCTCAGACTGTCACAAGGGAAAATGATAAGGACTGAGGCAATTAAATCCAAGCAAATCAATTCATTAGCAAGGTTAGCAATTTGATCATTTGGGTCCAAGATCTCCTCAGTAGATATAAGGTCACCATTTGCAGTCAATAATGAGGAACCAATCAACTTACACAATCTTTAGTAACACAAACATGCCCTCTTTTTAAGTAACCAGAGTTTTACAAATTTTGTGATTATTATAAGGATAACCAGGTACATTCTGTGGTTATTACAAGAACTGACCATGAAGTATATGGAATCCATTCCCTAGTCTCTTAGAATCACATCAACATCTCATTTCCCCCATGTGATTTACAGCAAAGCTTAGCTCACAAAATGGAAGACAATCACAAAATTGAAAGAACCAAACAAAACGGGGTTCATTTTGGATTTCACAAGAGTAGAGAGGGTCTGATCTCACTAGAGAAGATCCATTCTAGCAAGGAGGATGACCAAAAATCAAGAACATGTTGAGGAGTCAGGTTCCCCCACTTTCTGTAGCTTCTCTTTCCACATGTGTTTCTACTGAAGAGTCTCTGGAACCACACATGTTTCTCTCCCACAAGTCTCATTCCTTTGGTCCTTTAAGCAGGCATGCAAAATCTTGCTTACATTCTCTTAGCCAATCTGGAATCATATCTCTTTTCATATACCTAGCTGCAAGCCAAATGCCCCAGGCTTGTTTGGAAAGCTTGGATACAATATTATTAACACATTGTTCATCTTTCATTTTGAAGAGGACTTATGACATCACGGGTGATGTCTTAACTTGTGTGGGAATTGAAATTAAAGGAGGCAGGTTTGTACAAAGTCATCAGCCTCATTGTCCTCCAGACAATGGATAATTCAAGTCCAGTAGCAAGACAAAAGTAAGGATGACTGATGATGGCCTGGGATTCTGTGGATGACCTGGTATCTTTGATATCTGACCAAGTTCTAGGCACTACTCCACAGTACCTGCTTCAGTGATTATTGGAACAAACTGTTCTCATCTGCCTAATCCATTATGAGAAGTCTTCATATGGTCACTGCTAGGTTTGAGACCTGTCAGTTACCCTCAACCTGGTTTAGCCCATCTCCTAAAACAGGGACTACTGAGCATACTTCTTGGAGCCTCAAGTGAAAAGTTACTAGTATTAACAAAATATCCAGTGGACATCTAGAAAAGAAAGTAGCGTCAGTATCGCACCATCAAGAAAGTCATGCCAGACTAACCTCAGTTCCCTTAATGACAGGGTTAGCAGACCAGAAAAAATGAAAGCATGCCATAGATATAGCTTAACTAGACTTCGGCAAAGCATTTGACTCAATCTCTCCGTGCTGTACTATTTTTTTAAAAGATGTTTTATTTTCCCAATTACATGTAATAACAATTTTCCACATACATTTTCTAAAGTTATAACGTCTGAATTCTCTCTCTCTCTCCCTCCCCTGCCCCCTCCAGGAGATGGTAAGCAATTTGATCTGAATTATATATGTATTATCATGCAAAACACATTTCCCCATTGTTCATTGTTGTAAGAGAATACTCATATAAAACCAAAACCGCCAAATAAAAACACAAATAAACTAATGTGAAAGAGTATGTTCTGGTCTACCTTGCCTCTCTCTCCAAAAGTTCTTTCTTGGGAGGCAGATAGGATTTTTTGTTACAAGTTCTTTAGATCTATGTTTTACTCATAAACAAGATGGCTAGACAATATAATACAACTGGATGGATTTAGAATTGGTTGAATGGCTAAACAAAGTCTTTCATCATCCAAAGCCAATTAGAACAGAGTCCTGTAAGTGGGATACTCCAGTTTGTTCCTATGCTGCTCAAGATGATCAACTAATGACTGGGATAAATGAATAAATGGATTATTGGTCAAATTCATAAACGACACAAAACTAGGAGAGACTCATGGGAGAGGGCAGATAGGCTGGCCATGGCTATCCACATACTGTATGAACTAATCAGAATTTTATTTTTTATTTTAATTTTTTAATTGAAATTTTTATTTAATTAATTAATTTAGAATATTTTTCCATGGTTACATGATTCAACAAATCAGAATTTTTTTTTTAAACCCTCACCTTCCGTCTTGGAGTCAATACTGTGTGTTGGCTCCAAGGCAGAAGAGTGGTAAGGGCTAGGCCATGGGGGTCAAGTGACTTGCCCAGGGTCACACAGCTGGGAAGTGTCTGAGGCCAGATTTGAACCTAGGACCTCCCGTCTCTAGGCTTGGCTCTCAATCCACTGAGCTACCCAGCTGCCCCCAACAAATCAGAATTTTAAAAGATCTGGCTTGATAGACTAGATCTTAGGGTCTTATCCAAGATCATGAACTTGAATTAAGCTCTTACTCAGTACCAACACAGTTCTAATGCAGTTATCAAAAGCTACCTTCATCCCACAGTCCTCATAGTTGGAACAGATTTTGTGATTTCTCCAGAAACTTAACACTCTGTCAATCACTCCTCCCAGCTGACATTTAGTCATATCTAGTGTCTCTTATCTCATCAAATGTTAGTCATTCCTTCACCTTACTGCCCATTCTGATCACTCTTCCTCGTTGTATTTAAACCAGCTCCTTCCACCTGAAAGTGGACATTCTGTCACTCTCCAGTGTTGTTTGGTGACCCCCAAACTGCAGTTCTCTTGCCCTAATTAAAGACCTTTGGTTGCTCCCTTAGCATTCTTCATTTTCACATTGACAGGTTATTAAAACAAAACAAAAACAAAGAACAAAACCAAAGGCACAAGTCCAAGATGGCGGAGGCACCAGACACCAGTTCATCTGAAAAAGACCTGATAGTTTCAGTGGTTACAAGTTCCTTCCAAGTCAACCAGGTGAAAAGGTAACAGAAAAAGCTAATGCTCTCTCTGGCTGGTTTCAGAGACAGATGGTATCTAAGGCTGGGGAGGTGAAAGTTCTCCCATGTGTTCTGTCAGCTTGTATTAGGAGTTGTGAATTCAGTTGTGGATGTCCCATTTTAGGAAGGACACTGATAAGGTGGGAAACATCCAGAGGAGGGCAGCTGGGCTGGGAAGGGGTTGCACAATTGTCTCTTGACCAAGAGTTGGTTGAAGGAACTTACCTAGAGAAGATTTAAGAGAGATATGCTCGGTCCCTTCAGGTTTTTCAAGAATTTCCATTTTCCTCACATAGAAGAGCAGAGATTCAACTTGGAGAATTGTTGATGTTTTATTTTCAAGAGTGTCAACATGGATTCTAGAATCCTCAAACTTGTAACCTAGTAAGATCTGATGAACCCCAAGTTTTAGGACTAGCTTGTAAGTTGGAGACCCCAAAGATTGTTCCCTGTTCCTGTGAGAATCCACCCTGAAGGGAATCTCAGGATACCAATTTCAGACTGAATAAATGGACCCTATTGTGTATTAAGGACCCTTTCCAAAGAAGACCCACACCCTTTTAGTATCCATTGTAAGTAGCCCCTTCCCTTAGACCCTCGCCTCTAGCTATGATTCTTTTCCCACCTTGATTGTATTCTGTCACTATAGTTTGGACACTGCCATTTTCTTTGTAGCTATAGTGATGTCAATCATCTTTCCCTCCTCCTGGATTTCCACCAAATAGTATAGAGGTTCCCCAAATTCTTTTGTTCTTTGGAATTGTCCAATCTAGCAAGGTTGGCTTTCCCAGGCGTCAGTGTCCAGAGCATCCAGAGTTCACTCCTCGGACTCTGCGTTGGCATGTGGCGCGCAACTCTGTGTAGAGGCCTACTGTCACACTGAACCCCTTTCCTTGATTAAAGAGAGATTTCTCTGACTATTTAATAGTTCTGTGTTTTTTCCAAGTCAACAAGAGAAAACAATTGTTTTCTAATCACATGTAACAACAATTTTTAATATTCATTTTTTTTAATTCGAAGTTCTACATTCTCTCTCCTTCCTGCTCCTCCTTGAGAAGACAAGCAATTTGATATAGGTTATATACATGAGCAGCCATGCAAAACCCATTTCCATGGTAGCCGTATTGCAAAAGAAAACACATACACACACACAAAATACAGTTTAAAAAAGTATGCTTCCATCTGCATTCAGACCCCACAGAGATCTGGTTTTTTTCTTGGCTTCAGAGAGGAGGATTAAGGGCAATATGGATGGGCGAGAGGCATCTTTATGGTGGAGATCAAGAAGAACTTCCCAACAATGAGTTATCCCAAAGAGGAATGGACTCCCTTGGCGGGGGGAGTCTTTAGGCTGGAGCTGAATGAGTACCCTCACTCTTCTGGTACACTGCTCCAAGCTTACACTGAGATGTGACTCTGGTTCTGGTTTTAGTTGGACAAATGGCCCCCAACATTCTGGAATAACCTTCTCTATTTCCCTGAGGTCTGGTTTCTACATTAATCCCAGGCATCTAATTTACAAGGGAAATGTCCATGCCTGCTTGGAGCTATGAAAACACACTGCTCCTGGCTAATGTGGGAATTCCTTGTGCTTAACTATGTATATTCATTAGAAGGCCTTTGGGTTTTTTTCTGCTTTTTTTCTTTAAGGAAGTAGGAATAGGAATGAGGAAGAGAGCAGAAGCATCTTTTTTCTTAATGGAGGGAAAGCCAAGAAGGAAGCACAGACAAAGAGGACAGCTTTGAAAGCTACATATTGAGCTTCAGTATGAAATAAGGATCCATATTTTTTTTTTTAGATTTTATTTAATTGATTAATTAAGAAAAATTTTCCATGGTTACATAATTCATGTTCTTTCCCTCCCCTCCTTCCACCCCCCTCAAGTAGCCAATGCACAATTCCACTATGTTTTACATATGTCATTGAGGATCTGTATTTTCTTATACAATCTTCTTTTTCTATTCTGCTATGTCTGGGTGAATCTCTATTCTAATTCATGTTTGTTAAGTTCAGAATAAAAATAAAAATAAAAATTAATTATTTTTTTAAAAATCTGTTCATATGAGACCTAAAACCCAGGGTAGGTACAGGTAGGATCTGGTTACTGCTCTAACACTATCTAACAAAAATGTACTATTGAAGTCTGGCCTTAAACACTTCCTAGCTGTGTGACCCTGGGTAAGTCACTTAACCGCAATTGCCTAGCACTTTTCACTTTTCTGCCTTGGAACCAATACTAAGTATTGATTCTAAGATGGAAGGTAAGGGTTTAAAAGACTAATGATGTACTATTGATTATTAGTGAGGTAAAAATGAAGAATGTGATTTGCTTAGCCTTCTCCATTCCGACTAGTGGAGAAGAAACCCAAACTCAATGTTTTAATAATAAATAGTTTAATAATTCTTTGCATATATTTGGTCTACATACAATTCTGAGAAGTAGATGCTATTGTTTTCCCTATCTTATATATGTGAAAACTGAAATTTATAGGTTTTCAAGTATCTGAGGCAAGAACTCATGCTTTCCTGATGCCAAATCTAGTGTTCTATCCATTATACCACCCTGCCTCTGAAGGTGAGTGAGAGGAAGTATCTCCACTTGTGACCTGTCAATCAATGAGTATTTTTCACTGAGCACCTAGTAGGTACTGGGCCATGATGCTCCTGGTCCCTGACCTCAATGAGTTTATAGTTTAGCTATGGAGACATGCCTCTATACAACTAGAGAAGAAAGAAAGATATGTAAACTTTGTATAAGGGCAGACTCTCTCCTTTTCCATCTATTAAAGTCTTCTTCTTCTTCCAAAACCAGCTGTCCTATGGCCTCTTCCATGACTCTACCCTTTCATTTTATGCTGGTGACCTTCGGAAAATCACAATCGATGGGCCTCTGGTATCTCCACTATGGGAGAGTTTGGGTTGGATGATCTCAAAGATCTGGGCTACCCTAATTCTCTAGAACTCAATCAAGCATCTAAGGCAAACTTTTCTTTCTTTTTGGTTACATTTTATTGTGCTATTTCTCATAGACAT
This sequence comes from Monodelphis domestica, assembly GCF_027887165.1. Classification (NCBI taxonomy): domain Eukaryota; kingdom Metazoa; phylum Chordata; class Mammalia; order Didelphimorphia; family Didelphidae; genus Monodelphis; species Monodelphis domestica. The sequence goes on along the minus strand of NC_077229.1, from coordinate 47,199,580 downwards.
TTGATTTATTGTTTCCTGTTTATATTAATTCCACTTGACTAAAACTGGACTTATGGAATGATAGAAGGGAAGACTTTTTGACAGTCTTTGGTTAAGAAGCCAAAGGAGTACCTGAAGTCCTCAAAGCGATTTAGTTAGTTATGTTGACTCTGTGGGCATGTAAATCTCACCCTCTCAATTAGTCCATTGTGAACCCTCTCAGTATAATTTTTGTAAAACTCAAGATTTAAATTTTTTTGAGAGAAATTTCAAGAAAATTATCTCACTAACTCCTCGTATCAAGAAAGTGAACTGTTTGGAGAAAGTGCCATAAAGGAACCTACAGTGCATCAGAAGATCCAGAATGATGTTTGGAATGTAGTTTATTGAACTGAAGGGGGTTGAACATATCATTTATTCTGAATGTAAACTCTTATGCCAAAGGAGATTGCCCCCAATTGGCTTTTTGTCAATGCACCTAGCAAACACTGATTTTGCTTTCTCTTTTCTATTTCCCTCTTATCTCTAACTATTGTAGTTTCCTCTTAGAAAGTGCAATATTGTATTCACCTTTATCTAGAAGATCTTTAAAGGTATAAACTAGTTATGTTAAATGATTCATTGGGGAGGCTAGTCTCCCAAAGAATCACAGGGGGATTGTGAAGCTAGGATAACTCTCCCCTTGCCTATTTTTAGCTAATCAAATCAAGAACTTAAAATACTCCTACTTAACACTAAGTAAGAGTTCACAGAGTCACTAGAGTAAGTTCACACCTCCAAAGGCTACTTCCCCCCCCTCAACCCCACCCCAGCTACTCCCCCAATTGGGCAGTGCTAGGCAAATTGAAAAACTAGCATTGGTTTCTGTGAAGAAGGGGGAATGACAGGAAGTGACAAAGAAGTATAAAAAGAAGAGACTAGCATGGTTTACATGCATTAATTTCCTGGCTTCTGGAGAGACTGGCTCCAGAGACTCATTCCCTTCCTGGAGTTTGAAGTGAGTGGCTAAGATCCCTGCCTTTGCTTGGAGGAGGCTGTGTTGGTGGAAATCTGGCTGAAGACACCACCAGGACCTCTGGTTGAGGATTACTGGGAAATCCACATGGAGATTGGATTTAGAGAAGCCCAGCTAGGGCTGAGCCAGTCACTGAAGCAGCACTTAGGGTGGTAGGTTGGATAATTCTCTACCTTCTTACAATTTTCTACTTTCACTCTTTCTACCTCTTTGTAAATAAAGCTACTAAACATCATTTTGACTTAAGCTATAACATTTTAAAATTGATGACCACAATATTACTTTAGAATTCTCATAGCATAAAACCTAAATTTAAATTCTTACACTATGTAGTTGGGGTGGTTTTTTTTTTTTGGATCCCTTATCTTCTGTCTTAGAATCAATGCTAAGTATTGCTTCTAAGGCAGAGGAGTGTTAAGGACTAGGCAATGGGGGTTAAGTGACTTGCCTAAGGTCACACAGCTAGGAAGTGTCTGAGGTCAGATTTGAACCTAGGACCTTCCCCCATCTCTAGACCTGTCTCTCAATTCACTGAGCCATCTAGTTACCTCCCCCTCAATGTAGTTTAATCTTTAACTTGAATTAGTTTACTTATATAGACTGTTTAACTATGTTTGTTTTCTTACGGGATTTACGAGGTTATGATTCTATTTAACAAGTTTGCCCAACCTTGATGACATCGAAGGAAGCATAGGATCATGGATCTATCTTTTTACCTGTTGTAGCCTAAATGAATGTATGAGAGATTGCAATAGATAAAATAATATGTTTTTCTGACTTAATTTTCTCTATGAAAGCTTGTTATAAACCCCAATCAGGATTTAGGATTATTTTTATGAATCCTGAACCTGTGCTTAAGCATAAAACTCCTAGGTTTTTACTTCTATAATTTCTGCATTATGGTAGATTTATTTCAAGCAGCAGCAACCTAACAGATGATCTCATAGCACAACTTGGACCCCAACCCATTGTCCTCAGCTGGTAATAAATTCTCCTTAAAACTTTTCAGGTCATTTGAAAACAATTCACCCAACTAGAGCTCTCCAAGGTTTCAGAGGTACTTTCTCTACCTAGGAGGAAGTAGTGCAATCATTTTACAGATGAAGAAACTGAGGTTCAGCGAAGTTAATGATTTGCCTCAAATCACAAGACTGGTTAAGTCTCAGAGCTGAAATTCAAACCCAGGTTTTTCCTGAGGTCACTTCCAGGGCTTTTTTGCCCTATTCCCTCTCACTTTGTTTCAATATCTCTTTTGCAGTTATTACCCTATCTTAGAGCAAAGCCATGGGAGTTCATTCATTCAATAAATACTAATGAGGCATCTATCTAGGAATACATAGCAGCTAGGTGACACGGGGCAATGACACGGTGTTTAGAGAATCTCTAGATAGTCTCTTTCTCAATATTAAAATAAAGAACACTAAATTAACTACGAATTGGTCTTGTCTTTTCTCCCAGGTCTTAGTTAAAGAGGATAAAGTACTTTTCCAATTTCCCTCACCTCTGGCTATGGTGTCTTTCCCAAGCTTCTGTGAACTCAACATGGCTGTTGATCTCCCCTTTCCAAAAATCTATTTAAGCACCCCCTTTTCTGTAGTTCAGTGGAACTCCAGTGCTGTCTCTCTGGGGCTTCCCAGACTCTAATCTGTCTGTCTGTCTTGATTAAGAACTCATTATTAATACTTTTGTTGCAGGAGAATGACTTTTGTTATGGGAAAATAAATGGTCAAAGAATTGCTACTCAGACTCCTTCATCTTAAGACAGGAAAGTATTGTTCAAGGACGATACATACAATGTGTCCAGGGCAATGGGAAAGCCTCAGAGTGATGGAAAACATCCAGAACAATGGAAATGCCCCAATTCCTGGGCTTGGGATTTTCTGTATTGCATTCCAAAGGAAGGGGGCAAGAAAGGAGTGCAAAGATCCACCCCCAGTGCACCTGGGAAATATTTCTTCCCTGTCCTGTCTGGCAGACAGTCAAGATTGTTTCAATGTCTCATCCTTCAAACGTATCAAAAAGTAATAAAGTTGTAATGATCTATAAGTTAGTGATGTAGTGATGGCTCCCCCTCCCCCCCTTCTCTTAATAAGACAAGCTCTCAGAGGCAACTGGGTGGCTCAGTGGATTAAGAGCCAGGCCTAGAGATGGGAGGTCCTAGGTTCAAATCTGGCCTCAGACACTTCCCAGCTGTGTGACCCTGGGCAAGTCACTTGACCCCTATTGCCTAGCTCTTACCACTCTTCTGCCTTGGAGCCAATAGACAGTATTGACTCCAAGATGGAAGGTAAGGGTTTTTAAAAAACAAAAATAAAAAAATAAAAAATAAGACAAGCTCTTGAGCTGGGGAAGCAGAGATTTTAATCTGTCAGTTTAATTTTTGGGAGCCTCAAGTTTGCCTTTGTCCCTTGGGAGTTCTTTAGGGGAAGTCCCAAACTGACCCATTCTTAGACTAAACAAGGGATCACCAAACATAGATTAAGTGCTCTGAATAAGAGTAATAGAAATACTCAAATCTTCAATCACCCTTTTTGTCTTGGAAGTTTCCCCCATTGACTCAGAGATCCATTCCTAAGAAGACCAACACCTGGCAGGAACCATCCTTTTTGTATCCATTGTAAGTTAGGCAACTCCCTGATACCCCAGCCTCTAGCTCCAGCCTCTTTCCCAAGCGTGCTTGTAACCAAGTCAGTATATGTTTTGGTGTACTATATTCCCCAAAAGATACATAAGTCCCCATGTTCTATTATTCTTTGGAGAATCATCTTTGGCAATGATTCTCTCAGAGATACTGTCCCCAGGGCCCCAGAGTTTGGACTCTGTGTGATATTTAGTGCTGGGCTCTGTGCAGCATCTGAATATTAGGGACTTGTCTCTTTTCCTGATTAAAACTTTGGTTTTATAACGACTTTAATAGTTCTGTGTTTTTCCAAGTTGACAAATATAATTAGTAAAAAGCATAAGATCTAAAAGCACTATTTTGGAAAAAGGATTTCAAAGCACCATTTCCCACTGCCAACCCTTAACCCTTTGGTAGCTCTGTATTTTTTCCAGTTGACAGAGAATAAGTCCTGGGATTGGAATCAGGAAGACTCACCTTCATGAATTCAAATCTGACTTCGGTTATTAGCTGTGTGACTCAGGGCAAGTTCACTCTGTGTGCCTCAGTTTCCTCATTTGTAAAATGAGGTGGAGAGGGAAATGGCAAACCAGTATCTCTGCCAAGAAAACTCCAAATGGAGTCATGAACAATCAGACACAAATAAAATGAAACAGAAACTGGAATCCAAGATAAAAAAGGCAAAGAAAGGATCCTGGTCTTCATTCTCCTGGAGGGTAAGGTGCTGACAATCTTATTTTATGAAATGCTGAATTTACCTTTATCCCTTGGGAACTTTCCTTCCAGGAACTTTCAAACAGACCCTTATTCAAGACTGAACAATAAACTATCAAGCACCCATTAAGCATCCTGAATAGGAATAATAGAAATAATCAAGTCTTAAGTAGCCTTTTTGATTTCTTGGTTTCTCTTATTGTATTTGTGTCTCTCCCAGATACCCTAGCCTCACCAAGTCCCTATATAACAGGTTAGTTGTCCTTTCTTGCTTATATTCCCTAAAATGTATATAAGACCCCAAGTTCTTTAGTTTGATGGAAACTCCCATGAGGAAATTCCCATTATGGAGATTCCCATTTGTGATGCATTTTCCCAGCGACATTGTTCCCAGAATCTTAGAGCCTAGCTTGGTGTAGTATTGGTGTTGTGTGTGTGCATAGCTTTTTATGGTGGCCATAAGAATTCTGCCTCCCTTGTCTTGATTAAAGACTTGTTCTTTGTAACTGCTTTGGTGGTTCTATGTTTTTCCAGGTTGATAGGATAATGGGAGCAAAGGAAAGATGTCCAAGCAAAGTACTCTAGGAATATTTGAGAAAACTCCAAATGCAAGCAAGAGAAAGAAAAGCAACATCAAGGAATGGGGGAAAGAGTCCTAGAAGGCTTCCTGGAGTAGGTAGTACCTTCTTGTCAAAGTTCCCATCCTGGAGACCATTCCTTGATTTGTGGTATCCTCCTCCATTAGAATGTAAGTGTGAACCTTAGGTTACTCCACCCCACTTAGTCTAAAAAAATCAGGAATGTCTACACCCATACTTAAGGATTAAGTATCTAGGAGGATGGCCTATGATAGACATGTGCTAGCAAATGATAAGTCAGAAACTGCTGACAGATCCTTGGGCTGTCCTAAGTCAAGCTTAAGCTACCATTGGTACAGGTGAGACACAGGAAAGTGATATAAAACCGTCTATATATTTCACATCACTTCCTCTCTCCAGCCTCTTTTGTGGCAGAGAGGTGGCTGGCAGCAGATTGCTGAGTGTCTTGGCATCTTGGTGTGGCTGCAGCTATTGTCCCGTTTAGTGGTGAGTTTCCCTTGATACCATACTGGAGGAAGCTTAGTAACCAAGTTCAGGCGAGGCATCTTTTCTGCGCTCTCTTGGAGTTTAGGCTGATTTTTCCTCCTTAACCTTCCAAACACTATAACTTAGAAGCTTCTAATCTCCAGAAACCTCGTGGCAGAGGATTTTGAGCTCCCCCTGGCACAGGCCAAGCAGGAGAAATCCTATACCCTTTCCCTCTCTCTTCTCCTTGATTTCTTCCCTCTGTATTGAATAAACCATTATGGATTTCCAAACTGACTTGGGTATTTTATTTGGGATATCCCCTGGTGACCAAAAATAAAACTTAGATTAGGTCACAACCCTAAATTATCTTTACATAAGTAAGCTCCTTGGAGGGCAGGTCCTGTTTCTATTTTTTGTCTATGTAACCCTAGGATTTAGCATTACCACTTGAGACAAGAAAAGCTAAAATAGGGTCCCCTCCCTCTGGGAGTTCACAGTCTAATGGGGGGTATAACATGCAAACAAGATATAGGCAGGTTAAATTGGGAGTAGTATTAGAGTAAAGACACTAAAGACTTTTCAGTGCCTATGGCAGAGCAGGAACTTAATCTAAAAATCCAACTAATCCTAGCCAGAATTTCCACCAAAAATCTATGGTTTGAGATTTCTGCTTTTGGCTGTCACTTTTGCCTCTGGGTTTTAGCTCTCCAATCTAAAAAAGCATTGGATTTGCAGACCTGTGATATCCCTTCCAGCCTTAAATCAATAATTCTTTCTTCTTTTGATGGGCAGGGACCCTTCCTGGACTGCAAAGATCATGCAAAAAGTTCCCATTGTCATGGCAACCTTGGGGAACAAAATGATCCCTGGTGTGGAAAACACCAGTTGAGATAGCTTTCCTAGAAAATTCTGTTTTTCCCTATACCCCATGGCACAACAATTCTCTTCATTTTTATTCTATTTGATCTGATCTAATCCAATTCAGTTCAAATCATTGTGCCATTAGGCAAAAAAATGAAGGTACCTACCCTCAAGAGCTTACTTTCAGAATTCCCACCTTCAATCAGTCAGCATTTATTAAGCATCTACTATGTGCCAGAACCTGTGCCAAGTGCTAAGGATAAAAAGAACTGGGAAGGCAAAAGACAGTTCCTGGTTTTATAAGATTATTTGCTTAAAAAAATGAATAATATAGAAATGTTTTGCGTGATAATACATGTATAACTCAGATTGAATTGTTCCTTAGCACTAGGAAAGGGGAGGGAAGAAGGGATGGAAAATTATTATTATGGATCACTTTGGAAAACTTATGCAGAAATTTATTAAAATTATAAAATTAGGGGGCAGCTGGGTAGCTCAGTGGATTGAGAGCCAGGCTCAGAGATGGGCGGTCCAAGGTTCAAATTTGAGCTCAGATACTTCCTAGCTGTGTGAGTCACTTGACACCCATTGCCTAGCCCTTACCATTCTTCTGTCTTAGAACTAATACACAGTATTGATTTTAAGATGGAAGGTGAGGGTTTAAAATAAAAAAAAATAAAAAAAATAAAAAAATAAAAAAAAATTATAAAATTAAAAAAAAGACAGTTCCTGACCTTTAGGAGCTCATGGACTAACCCACATTGTTTCTCTTTGGGCCAGAGGGAAGGGAGAAGGCAGTCAGTGTGGTAGAGAAGAAAAAGATGGATTTAGTCAGAGAACTTGAGTTCAAATCCAACTTCTTTCCCTTGTAAGACCTTGGGAAAGGCATTGACCTATACATCCTCTCTAAAATGGGATCGATTACCTCTATGGCCCTTCTAGTTCTCTGATGCTGTTATTTTATGAATTCTCCTCTCCTCAGTCTGGTCTTCCTAATGCCACTCCAGCATTTTTTGCTAGAGGTTGGGAAGGTTACAGGGGAGGAAGGGAGAAAAGGAGGACAGAAATCTGTTTCTCCTTGTCTCTTGTAATCCACTGGACCTCATTCTAATTTTACCTCAGATGTTACTGTAATCAATTTTCAGCCCAGTCTCACGCCCTGGGAGATATGGCACTCTATGTGGTCACTACAGCCCACTGGTGCCCAATTTCAATATCCCCAGCAGTTTCATGGTATAAGAGGCACGACCTCTAAGTTCCTTTCCAGCCCTAAATATCGGAGCCTGGACATCTGTGGGGCCGCGGGCTCCCATGCCAACTCCCCTTCCAATGCCCGATGGTGGAGTGGCGGAGAGACCGCTCCAGACCACGGGGTCCTTGTCTAATGGTTCTAGTTTGGGGGTGGTAGGTGGGGGAGGAATCTTGCTCCCTCTTTAATGTCACTCCAGACCGAGGGCTCCCGGGCCGATGGTCCCGTGGGTAGCAATCCCGTTCGCCCTCTGACGTCACCAGAACCCAAGGTTCCCATTCCAGGTTCCCATGCCTGTGGCAGGGGACCGAGAGAGCCAATTGCGCTCTTCCTCTGACGTCACTTCAGCCATTCCTGAGGCCCCCGGCGCTTCTGGAGGGGGGCGAGAGAGGAACCCCTCCCCCACCCAGCGCGATGACATCGCTCGGGAGGCGGTGTCACGCCCGCTGGGTGGGCGGGGCATCAGGAGGGGGCGGGCACACGCTTCCGCCTGGGCGGGAGGTGAGCGGCAGGAGCGGCGGCGGTAGTGGTAGTGAAGACGGCGGTGGCTTCGACAGGCGGCTGCGGTCCGGAGGCTTCGGCTTCGGCGGCTTCTGCTTTAGCAGCGGCAGCGGGAGGGCCATCGGCGGGGCCCGGGTGGGGGCAGGGGACAGGCGATGGCGGCGGCGATGGCGGCGGCTTCGGGCCCCGGGCCGGGGGCGGCGGGGGTCGCGGGCCGCTTCGCGGGGCTGTCGCTAGTGCAGCTGAACGAGCTGCTGGAGGATGAGGAGCAGCTGAACGGCATGGTGCAGGAGATGGAGGAGGTGAGCCAAGAGACGCTGGCGGGGGAGCTCGAGGGGGCGGCGCGCGGGGCCTCGACTAGAGGGAGTGTCTGGGTTTCGGGGGGCGGCCCGAGGGGGCTTAAGGCGGGTCTCAGCTACCCGAGAGGAACTTGGGGGATCTGAAAGGAGATTGGGGGAGTCTGAGGGGAGCATTAAGGGGAAACTGAGGGGGGCGGAGGGCCTTCAGGGGATTTGGCGGGGCTTGAAGGGCAGTGGAGATTTGGGAGGACTAGAAGGGAGGGGATTAAGGGAGGGGGTTGATGGTTCTCGGAATTTGGGGGGGGCAGGGAGGAACGTTGAAGGAGTCTGAGAGACACATTAAATAAGAATTGAGGGGAGTGGAGGTTCTTCAGGGATTTGAGGGGCTTGAAGGACCTGAGGAGGTTTGAGGGGATATTAAAGGAGGAGGATGGGGGGTAATGAAAGGGGGAGAGATGGGGGTTGGGGGCGCGGTTTAGGATTCCGGAGGCCTGGGTAAAAGGCTTGGGAGAACCGAAAGGAAGGGTTATGGGGGAGGGGACGCGGAAAGAGACCAGAAACTGAGGGTTGGCCGAGGGGGTGGGGGAAAGATTTAGAAGAAGAAAAATCTGAAAGGGCGAGTTTGCCAGCTGAGGGAAACATTGTGAGGGTAAGAAGGTTAAGGGGGACCTAGAAGGAGTCCGGCAGGGGGTGTGTGAGATGAAATATTCCAGATGTTGGAGTTTTTTTTTGGAATGGAGAGAAGGGAAAAAATATCTATGGGACTCGAGGGTCTGAAATGTTGGGGGTGGCTCCGAGAGTGTTTTGAGCGGACCAGAAAGAGACTACAGCATAGCAACCTCAGATGCCCATTTCGAGAGGGAGATGTGGGTGAAACTGTTGGCCCAGTCGTCTAGATTTTTCCTTTTTTTTTTTCTTTCAGAGTGGGCAAGTAATATGGTAACAAAGATAAAGGGGAGGAATAGGAGAAAGATGAGGGGTTCATCCCCTCTATTTTCTCTTAGTGCCCAGCTCCTGCCCAGCCTCAGAAGGCAAGCAGAACCCCTTCCCCCCTTCTCGAACCCAGTACCTTGTGGTGTGGTTTAGTGTCTATCAGGCGGTCATACTCCCGGGCTTGGTCATCTGGAGTTCTCTTCCTGGGCCGTCTTTGGACAGGTGGACTCCAACTTAAACCCAGCCCTCCCAGGCTCATCCGCCACCCCCTCCTTTGTCTTCGGAAGTCTAAGCCTTCCCACGCCTACACCACAATACCTCTCGCCCAGAAGCCCTTGTAGGGTTTCTATCGGAGCCATCCTACAGCTTTGAGCCAGTCTCCTTCAAAAGGGGGCTTGTGTCTAGGTTACACATTCAGAAACACTGAAACCCTCAACAGATCATTGTCCTGAACTACAGAGAGGCCACTGTAGTGCGATGGTATCAATCCTTCCATTAATACACTCCTTGTATTCAAGGGCTTCGGAACTTGGCACAGAGGACTGCTCTGAGATGAAATTTACCCCATTTATGGGCTCCGTTTGGCACTTTCCATTTTGAAAAATAATAAATCCACCAATTCCGTCCTTGCTCACCGAATGTGAGTTTTGGCTCTGCAGAGGAAGAAAAGCCTTGCTTCCTTTTTTTTCCTTTCAGTTGTCGGGAGATCTATGATTGGTTGTCAGCTGGAGGTGCCTTTGTAAGTTTAGTAATAAAATCCTAGTTATTATTTCTGCCTTTGAAACACATGCCTACAAGTCGTTTTTCCAGACCTAATCGGTACTATTTCAGTGAGAACGGGGTAACTGTGTCTCTGGAGTGGCAACAAAAATAGCCTTTCAGTTGGGGAAGAAAGACTCTTAAAAAAAAAGTTCAGTTCCTCCGACTGACTCCATGAGGCTCTTAAAAACAGCTTCAAGGCTAGAACCCCTGACCTTAACTTGGAGCAGGAAGGGGGAGGGAGAAGGGAAGGCAGATTCAGTTTTAACTTCATTAACCTAATAGTGTTGCTACTTTTTTTGACTTAAGGTCGACCCTCAGACAAGGATGTCTTTACGTGTTCAAAACTGGACCTTATTCCTGTTGGTTAGGCCACAGAGTTCTTGTTAAATTACTCAGGGATGGTTTACTTTTTAGGGTGTAGCACTTCCAAAACAAGGAAACTTTAGGTTGATGCCAGAATACCTTAGTCAACTCACCTAATTATGTTGTCATACGTGGCATATCATTCAGTACACGCTTCTTCCCAAGTCATATGTGGCATGTGTCTGAACAGCTGAATTTTTGACCCTGATAATTTTGCTCCTAAAGGGGTGTCCTAAAGGGTTCATGAAATTTATTGCTGTCTTAGTCTTTTAGGATAATGAATGTTATAGTTAATGAAAGAGTGTATCATCCTGGCCAGACAAAAGGATTCTTTTGCCTGAAATTTAAGGACAGTTTTTTATTCTTGAGCTCTTTTACCTTTTTGTGTTCATGTGACCAAGGTAGTTAGGTTAAATTGATTCTGGAGTTTTGCAATTGGGAATAAGAGACAGAAAGGACCCTCTAAAGTGGAACCAAAAGCTTTTTTTTTTTAATTGGCTGAGAAGTGTTTTAAATTGTAGTGTAAGGTTCCCTAGGCCTGAGGGGATATTTTGTGGTATATGGAAAATGTGGCTAGCTTTTTGAAGGTCTTCCTTATTGGATTTCAAGACAACTAGGTATTAAAACTTTAGTAGCCTGGTTTTTATTATTGTGAATGAGTTGTAATAGAGGACCGACCATTAAAAAGTGTCTAACTGCCTTTATAGATCATTGTTTCCTCTGGCCCTATGTCCTATCTTCTTACCTTTCCTTTTTTTTTTCTGGCATGTGACTGGGATTCTCAAATGTTTGGTGATTTAGGGATTTGAGGTTTAGCTAAGTTAATGGTTCATATCTAAAATACTTATTTTTATTTAAGGTTATTTTTACATTGCAGAGGAATGTGCCTTTCTCTAGCTGGTTGCCTTAACCCCGTTGGACTTACACTGTACTCCCTTAAAAGGAGCCTTCTCACAAAAGGGATTTCTTTCGCTAAATTTGGCCTCTTGGGACACTTAAGTAAAAAGATTTTACATTTTGAGAGGTAACTCTTGTGAGTTACTAAGGATATCGCTATGGATCCAATCCTTAATCTTCGTTCCAATTGCTAGGTGAACTCTGAAAATGCACCCCAAAACATGTTCAGGATTTGGAGGACTTGCTTTGTGGAAAATGAGAAAAGCTCCACCCTAGAACTAGGGGTCTATTTCCTGGAGGCATGCTCTGGAGTGATTTGTGACTAGTGCTTGGAGAACTGCAGGCATGAATCATAGTGCCTCATTGAATGTGCACTACCTTAATTTAAATCCCACACCAACACTTACTGACATGGCTTGGTTTTTGTAAGAATTAGCTTGAATACAGACTTTAGTCTGGGGTGGAATGTAGAAGTAGTATTAGCAATTAATCATCGCCTCTACCTTGTTAAAATAGTTAAGAATCTGTAACCTTTTGTGTTTAAATCTCTTCATCCTGAGGTTTCATATTTTTAATCCTAAATAAAGAATTGACTTAATGTCCCAGAGAACATTTTGAAATTAAGTTTCTTTATACATTTGAGCTTATTAAAAGAAGTATTTATTTGGGCTTATCCAGGTTGATCCAAAGGTCTTGGTACAGTTTTTAAAGAGCTTAAAATTGCACCAGAGATTGTTGGGACACCCTTATAGATAGACAGGTAAAGCATTTATTAAGTTCTTACTATATGCTGGTATTGTGCTAGTCCTGACTGGCATGATAGTCCCTGCCCTCAAGCAGCTTATATTCTATTGGAGAAAGATAAATGTAAAAAGGGGAGCAGGAAAGGCTGGGATGGGGTGTGGGAAAGCCCAGGAGTGGTTTAGAGAAAGACCAGATAAAGCAAAAGGCCAAGTCCCAGGGATGTGAAGTCAACCAAAGCTTATACCCATGGGGTTGGACTGGGCATCACCTTTGGGATGATGCTGGAGTGTATGAAGGTGGTGTGTATCTAATCTACCTGGGAATATAAGAAAAGTTTGAGCTTAATTTTATTTCTTTGATAATTTTACAATCCTATAATAATTTTTTTTTTGTATTTCATTCCTCCACTGATGCTATATCACAAATCATCCCTGCTTTCTCTTTCCATGCCATAGTTATTCATGATTTTACACAAATCTTGTATCTGCCTCTACTTGAGACACTAGGGACACTTTCCTAGGGCTTTTCATATTTTGTGGGAGCAGCCAGCACAGTCCTTTGGTTAGTCATCTGTTAATTTGTCCTCTGTTAATGTCATTGGCCTCCTTTATCCAGTCATACATCTAAGCTTGATGTCTTTTATACTTCACTTAAAAAAATTTCAAGTCCTTCTATCATAAAATTAATACTAATTATAGATTCTAAGGCAGAACAGTAATGATCAGGCAATTGAGGTTAAGTGACTTGCCCAGGGTCACACGGCTAGGAATTTCTGAGGCCAGACAAAGGCTGGTTCTATCTACTGAGCCACCTAGCCACTCTTACTGCTTCACTTTGAATAAAACTTAAAATGCTTTTTATCCTGGCTGGCCCCCAAAAAGAAGACTTTATTTTATAGACAAGTTAATATCCTTTAAGACTGTTCTTAGTTTAGCACTTCTTAACTGTGTTATTATTAACTTCTTAACTGTATCCAGTATTCGGGAGAACACTTTAAAGTTAGACTGAATGGTGCCAACCTTGTTGGTTACCGAAGTGTGTATACAGCAATTATGCCCTAATCCAATTGATCGGAGTCTTGTTTCAAGGTATTTTATAGCAACATAATTTTGTTATGGCCTTTGTAGCAGAACCTTGTTTTAGGGATTTGGGCTATGTACAATACTTACTTTTCAGGAATACTTTTCATTATCCATGGATAATTTTAGTGGTCACTTGCCTAATCACCGTAGTGCATGGGTAAATTTTAATATACTATGTTCTTAGGAGCTTTTTATAGTTAATTTTCTTTAGTGTAATACTTGTTGGTCTTTTGTTTTTACCATCTTGTCCATTGGTGTATATTTAGAGTACAGGTAATTTTTAATGATTATACAATAAGCTCTTGTTAGTCAAGAAGCCCTTCGGTGGGTTGTTTTATAGTATGTACTTTAAGAAAGGATTTAAGGACTTTTTCTTATAGAAGAATAAAGCATGTTTGTATCATGGCTAATCAGTTTCCTTAAATTGCCACGGTAAAAAGAAATCCAAAACGATCAATTAAAATTTTTCAAAAAAATTAAAATAAAACAAGCCAATTCTAAGTATTAGTTACAAGGCAGGAAAGCAGTTAGGCTTGGGCAATTGAAGTTAGGTGACTTGTCCAGGGTCACATAGCTAGGAAGTGTCTGAGGCCAGTCCTGTACCCAGGACTGCAGGCCTAGCTCTTTTGGTTTTTTATGTCTCTCTCTTTTTTTTTTTTAACTATGACTTAGAATAATTCATCACTGAGCCAGAGATCACTTATCTGGACAGCCTTCAATTCAGTAAGCATTTTTAAGTACCTGCTATGTCCAAGGCACTTTACAGAAACAGGAATATTGTAAAAAACTGCATAGGAACTAGAATAAAAGCCAGCTTTTCATCCCCTTTCCCTGAGACTTAGTGCTTAGTCAGTGTTGAAATGTGTTGTTTGTTGAACACAGTTCTTGCATATGTTGAACTTGCCAGGGAACAAGACATGTATACAAATAAAGTTCTGATATAAGATAGACTGGCTAAATTGCTCCTTTGTACAAAAGTTCTAAGACATTTGAGGCAGAAGAGATCCCCCTTTTAGAGAGGGGGATGGAAATCTTCAGAAAGAGCTCCTAAGTTGTTCCTTCAAGAAAGAGAGAAGGAACTCAACTGTGAGGTTTGGTGGAGGAAGTACCTTCCTAGCCTACTCATATGCAACCGGGTAGGAGAGGGCAGAGTCCTTGGCAGAATATAAAATGGGTGGAAGGAAGTAGAATGAAAAATGATTGGAAATATATTGTGAATGTCTTCAATGCCAGGTTAGGGAGGTCATTTTATTTGAAAAAAATTGAGGCCATTTACTGAGAGTTTCCTCTTTTCTCATCTTAAGAACCTGTTGGCATTATGACCAACTGTTTCCCTTCTGTCTCTGGTGGCCCATAATTGGTGCTCTTTTTAAAAAAATTATCTATATTTTATTCCAGTAACAAATTTACACATTAAGTTTTCCAAGGTTACATGATTCATGTTGTCTCATTCCCTTCTTGCCTCCAGAGTTGACAAGCAGTTCCACTAGATTATACATATATTATCACTCAAAACCAGTTTCCATTTTTGTTAGAGAATAATCTTATAAAACCCAAACTACAAATCATATACCTATATAAACAAGTGATAAGTAATGTTTTTTTTCCTGCATTTCTACCCCAACAGTTTTTTCTCTAGATGTGGATAAGCATTCTTTTTTATAGGTCCCTTAGAATTGTCTTGGATCATCATATTGTTATTAGTAGCAAAGTCTTATTACATTTGTTCTGCGCTGTTTCAGTTATTGTATATACTGCTCTCCCGGTTCTGCTTATTTCACTCTACAAAGTCTTTCTGAAATCATCTGGTTCATCATCCCTTATAGCACAAAAGTATTCCATCATATACCACAGTTTGTTCAGCCATTCCCCAATAGAGGGACATCCCCTCGTTTTCCAATTTTTTGCCATCTGGTGGCCATCTTGACAAAGCCAAAAGCCAGTGCCTCCACGTGGATGACCCTTCAATCCCATGCCCCCTTCTCTTTTCACTAGATTGTTCCCATTCTTTTCTTAATCTTCAGTTACTGGAACCTTCCCTGCCACTTCAAAAGATGCCCATGTCGCTACCATTCTTAAAAATCCTCACCAGATTCTACCAGGCCAGCTCCCTTTCTATAGCTCTCTTCCCTTTGTCAGGGAAATGCCTTGGGAGCCTCCTCTTCCTTTCCTTTCCTCCACCCTCATCGTTCATCTGAAACTTTTCTCACCACATTTACCAGTGATCTCTTAATTGCTGTCCCAGGACTGTTTCTCAGTCTATAGCCCTCACGCCCTTTCTGTAAAACTTGACCCTGTTGACCATCTCCTTGTACCTTTGACCTTCCTAGTTTTCATTCCCGCTGTTTTGCTCCTTCCCATGTAATCACTCCTCAGGCTCATTTGCTGGCTCTTCATCCATGTCATCTTCTCCGAGTGTTCACTCAAGTTTCCTTGTAGGTCTTGATGTAGAGCTTTTCAGCTCCCCGGAGTTCTGTCTATGTCCAATATGCATCTACCCTCATCTCTCCTCTCAGCTCTGGTCCCACATTGCCAAGTGTCCGCCTGTTGGACATTTTTGAACTGGATTGTCCCGTAGACATCTTTAACTCAGCATGGCCAAAACAAGTCATTCTTTTCCCCTAACCCGCTTGGCTTCTGAATTTTCTTGTAACGGTCCAGGGGACTATCATTCCTCCAGTCATCTAGGGTCGAACCCTCCATCTCCTCCTTGATTTCTCACTCACTCCCTGTATCCAATTATCGCTAAGGCGATAATTTTCTCCACAGCATCTCTTGAACATGTATGTCTCCTCTTCATGTAAGCAGCCGTCATTCTGGTTCAGACATTCATCATCTTTTGTCTGGGCTTCCAGTCGCCTGCTAATTAGATTATCTACTTCACACCTCTCCCCCCACTCTGCTTTATCCTGAAACACAGGTCTGATCAGGTCCTTGATCTTTCTCCCCAGCCCTGGCAATTCCGTAACTCCTGCGGCTCCCTTTGTCTCCAGCTTCGAGGCTCTTCGGCGTTGAACGCTCCTCACAAGCCACTCTTTCCTGTCTTTCCAGGCTTGTGCCTTCATTTCTTCCTAACCTATAACCCTTCCATAGAGGCCTACCTGCTACTTCTCCCCCACCAGACGTTCCTTCTCCCAGCTCAGTGCCTTTTCCCTGACTCCTCTGCCTCCAGCTCAAGTACTACGTGCCACCTGGTGTGGAGGCCGGCCTTGGTCATGCCAGCTACTGGTGCCCCCTCCCATCTGCGGCGCATGCTATGACGTGAGCTCCTCAAGGGCTGCTTTTTCTTTTTCTTCTTGTTCTTCTAGTGCTTAGCACCCCAACGGCTATGGGCCTAGTTAATCAATGTTGATTCACTGATCAACGTGTCGTTTACGTCATGGGATACGGCCGAGGGGTTTTGAGCAGGGAAGTGTCTGTGAAGGAAGAGCAGAAGAGAGGATGACACCAGCTAGGCAGATAGTGCAGTAGTTCAGGGGAGGTAATGAAGGCCAAAACTAGGGTGGTGATAGAATTGACACACATAGGACGAGGCAATTGATTAGATGTGGTAGGTTCATGGGAGAGAAAGAAGTCAAAGAACATGAACAAAGAGTTTTATTTAATTATGTTTAATAGAATTTACTTTAAGAAGAAAAGGGAATGGTACATCTTTTGTTTTCTTTCTTTTTTTTTTAAACCCGTATTGTTTATCTTTTTTTTTTTTTAAACCCTTACCTTCCGTCTTGGAGTCAATACTGTGTATTGGCTCCAAGGCAGAAGAGTGGTAAGGGCTAGGCAATGGGGGTCAAGTGACTTGCCCAGGGTCACACAGCTAGGAAGTGGCTGAGGTCAGATTTCAATACAGGTCCTCCTGACTCCAGGCCTGGTGCTCTATCCACTGAGTTACTTAGCTGACCAAATGATTTTAGAAAAGATTTCTGTCCAAAATACTTTAAAAAATTTTGCCACTTAACCTCTTTGCTTCTCAATAGTGGTGCTGGGTTATTTGTATAAAACAAAGTTGGATTCAGCTAAGATGCCTCATTCCTCTAGGACTGTTCTTTTTCTACTCCATGAACTCTGGTGTTCAAATAAAATAGACCTGTAGACTAAATGACACTTCCTTACTGCACCACCGTTAACATTAGTCTTGTAAATATGAATCTCTCTTGAATTCCTTAGTCCCTTGTTAAAAGTTTTCTTTAGCATGAGATTTTTTTAGAACATAAAGCAAAACTGCTGAAAGCTCCAAATTCTCAGTAAAATTAAATCTAGAAATCTAGAATCAACTTGATGTATTTGCTTATTCGTAATTGTCAAAAGGTCAGTTTTTAGTAATTTTCTTTAAACTTAATTCAGTTCAGTATATTTTATGTGTATATATGTACATATTTCAAACACTTAGTGCTTAAAACAAGGAAGACTGTCCTTGTATTAGCACTAAGAGGTTTCCAAAGATCAGTTACATGATCCCTGCCCTCAAGGAGTTTTATAGTCTAGTGGGGATCCTAAAGATGTAAATTTTGAATTTGAAGGGATTTGGGATCATCCAGTCTGATCCTCTAATTTAAGAGATAAGGAAACAAGGTCACCCGAGTAGAGATTGGTTATCATCTCTTTAAGGGACAAATAGCATTGAATGAATTGTGACATTTTTTGACTAATGTCTCCCTCTTAATCCCCATCTTCTAGCTCAAAGTTCCTGATTTTAATATATTTCTACACCAAACTTTTATGAACTTTGATCAGTGCCATGACCAGCCCCAACCATGAAGGGCTGATGAGGAAGCTTAATGCTTTCCTTCTTACACAGGGGTTGAAAAAAATCAAGGTCCAAAAAGCAAGACATAGATTTTTGGACATGGTAGATGGGTAGGTTTGTTTTGCTTGATTTTTTATGACAAAGATTGTGTTTTTCATGGGGTGGAGGAGATAATAGAAGGCTAGTGATAGAGCTGTCAAAAGAAAAGGATAAAAAAAAGGTCATTGATGAAATAAAAAAATTTTTTTAAGGAAGTTCAGAAGGAAACAAAAAATAGGACAGTTTTGAAAGTAATGTGTTTAATAATATGACACTCTAAAATAGTGTGCTTTTAAAAAAGCAAGCTATATGGTTTCATATATAATCTTTGTTCTGCTTTCTTTTCTGAAATATTCATTTTCTTTCAGTTTGATAAATTCAGAATAAAAAGTAAAATTAAAATTCTCAAAACATAGAAACTAATTGTGACTGGTCTGGGGGTCCTCCACCTGGAAGTGGTTCAGTAGAAAGAGGATGGAACAGGCCTCCGTCGTTTTTAACTTTGACCAAATAGTTAACAGGTATCATCTTGGATGTTCATCTTATGAAAGTGCGAATGATTACAGTCCCATCTCGGAACCTTCAAATTGAGTGTCCTGGTTCCATTTCTTCTTGTTTTTCCCACTCTTTTGAAGAGCAGGCCATTTGTTCTTGGAGCATAACCCTAGGTTTATGTGGCCAGTCTTGCAGGATGATAATGAATGGTATGCTGATTTTTCACATGTAAATTAGTTCCACATGGAAAAGATTGTGTTAGTTTAAATCCCACACTGTTGATTTCTCTGAGCTCTACAAGTTTCATCTAAGCCAAGAGAGTTGGACTGCCTTCTACCAAGATGCATTAGGTTTTAGCTTTGGTTAATCTGTTTACTGGCTCAGTAATGTATTTTTCTGATTGTTGAGGAGCTTGTCCAGCCTGAACTCTTGATAAGCAGCTGGTACATTTCCTTTTACAAGTAGGCTGTTTCCTTGGAGATGGTTTCACACAGCCCACGGACTTGCAGTATTTGGGGACGCTTTTACCAGGCAGGGCTTCAAATACTGTTATTGATCTAAACATGTCAAACACTCCAGCCAGGAATTGCTGTTAATTTTTTTCCAGTAAGACTTGTATAGGAATTGGAATTGAAGTCATTAGAGCCTGTGTTGGCCCGGTGCTTACACAATCTCAGAATCCCAGTTGGCAAGGATCTCAGGCAATTTAATCCCACCCAGACAGACTGGAGGAGGAATCCTCCCCCCATTATACCTGACAAGTGGTCATCCAGTTTTTATTTCCCAAACCTGGAGTGAAGGTGAACTCACTGTATACCCTGAGGCGGCAGCCCATTCATTAGTTATTATTCTGAGGGAGTTTTCTTTGAGCCTACACTATATTGCTTTTATTACTGGATAAGTTTTATCTTTATACCTCATCTTTCAGACCTCTTACATTCATGCTCTAATGACTAACATAGGAGTTGTTTGAAGTGCAGGTTTTTGTTCACATCCATGTTTAGAAAAACTATTGACTTCGTCTTATTTGTCAGTAAGACAAGCCGTAGTTAATGATTGGCATGATTTAAAACCCGGCCTTTGAAAGCTTATGCTTAGAAAGAAAAGGACACTAAATGGAAATTTAGTCATTTTTCAGCATTTTCAGCAAAAAAGATAATGACAGGTCATGTCTTCAGATCATGTTATTGCTTATGTTGATCAATCTGTGCAATTATAGCTGAGGATTTTTTTACTAAAGGCCCAGGGCTTTTATTTGGAAGGAAGGCCAGTACAGTGTGGTGTTATGCTGCAATATAGTAGTAGTAGTATATCGGTAGCTTTGCCCCGCTTCCTTGCAATCCTGATCGTAATCAACTTTAGTTTGTTTTGCCTCCATTTCAGAGCAAAGCCTGTGTTACAAAATAGTTCCTCTTTGGGCATCAGGGCTGTTTTTGTCAATAGTAGACTTCAGTATAGGATCATATTGAATCCTCATTTGGCAAACATGTAATAAGTGCCTCTTGTACTCAGTGTTGGGGGAACTAACAGTTAGTATCAGCTAGCGAGATAAGCCTCATTGGCTGAGACTTGAATCTTGTGCTTTAAAAGTACTTTACTGCCATGAAAAAATTCAGGGTGTCTGACCTAAAGCAGTTCAAGCGTTATTATTTCTCACAGCTGCCTACGGGCATAGATGAGAAAACTGAGACCTCCGCCAGCGGAAGTTGGCTTGGCACGGCCGTGGTTGGTCCCTCTTTCATCTACTGGGTAGACAGCTCAGATGAAGGCGCTTTAAAGGCCTGGTTTAAGCCAAGCAGCCCTTCTGTCGATTCGTTGATTCAGTCCCTTCTGAGAGCGGATGTTTTCCAAGCTTAGTTCTGTGTCTGAGTGCTGGGAGTGCCGCAGCTCAGAGGCACTCGAAGCGCTGACCCTGCCTAAGGCCTGCTCCTCAAGGCCACCTCCAGGCTTTCAGCCTCAAATGAAGGCGGCTTTGCCGACCTCACTTCATTCCTCTGGCGACAAATCCTCCTCTTTTGGCTTGTTAGGCTTTGCCTTTGGCGTACGAGAGCCCGAAGGTCCTCGAAGAGCTTGAGTGGGTGCTGTAGCCACTGACTGCTTTCTGAGGATTAGCCTGGTTCCCTGGAGGCCTCCCGGCTTGGGCCGCAGCAAGCCATGACTGCCTGTCTGGTCAGGCAGGGGGTGGATGGAACAGTAACATTTGTACGGCCAGATAACGAGGGAGGGAGAGACGGGCCTCCGCGGGCTTGGAAGCATGGAAACGATGACAGATTTTCTAGCCCAGTGTTTGTACGGGCGCGTGTAATTGTAGAGGGGAGTGCCAGGTGGCGGATCGCTCGGGTCTGCAGTGCCCGCCAGAGCCGAAATCAGGGCCCAGCCCTGACCGACCGGCATCGTTTCCAGACATTCTTCCCAAGGGTATCGCCCAGAGCTGCCCTATGATGATTAAGAGAAGCTTCTCCTCTCCGCGCCTTCTTTTCTCCACTACTTTGTGGCCCAGAATAATGCATGTGTCTTCTGTAAGTACTGGGACAGCTGTTCATCAGGTCTGAAGGACTCATAGGCCTCACAGTCTACTATTTTATTCTCTCTTAAACCCTTATCTTCCATCTTCGAATCAATACTGTGTTTTGGGTCCAAGGTAGAAAGAGTGGTAAGGGCTAGGCAATGCGTCGTCCAGGGTCACATAGCTAGGAAGTGTCTGAGGCCAGATTTGGACCCAGGACCTCCTGCCTCTGATGTCTGCCCAGGATTTTCCATCTTTAGGCCTGGCTCTCCGTCCACTGAGCCGCCTGTAGCTGCCTCCCACAGTCTATTATTATTAATTATTATAGAAATTGACATAGTATTTTAAAATGTGCAGATCATTTCATTGCATTGTCTCATTGGAGATCACAGAGGACCTGCCCCCGCCCCAGGCAGTATTCTGTAACTAGAGATTCCTAGTGCCTTGAGGTAATGATGTTTTTCATGTCTGAAATGTAGGATGCTTCTACCAGTCTTTCCAGTATATTTCTAGATAAGATTGAAAATTCTGAGTGGATCCCTAAAGGTAGAATTGGTAAGGGCTGATTGTGAATTGCTTTCACCTCTTACTGACTTTTTTTAGTCTTGGTAGATATCTTTTCATGATTGTTCTTACCCTTTTCTGGGTATGGGTTTCCTTGACTTTATTTGTTTTTTGTTTTTAATAAAAAAAATATTTTTCCATGTTTACATAGTTCATTTTCTTTCCCTCCCCCTCCCAGAAACAATAAGCACTTCTACCGGGTTATACAAAAGTTATCACTTATCTATTTCCTTGTTATTCATTTTTGCAATAGAGCAATCTTTTGAAACCAAACACCCCATCATATATCGATAGAAACAAATGATGTCATTTGTTTTTCTTCTGGGTTTCTGCTCCCACAGTTCTTTCTCTTGATGTGGATGGTGATCTTTCTCATAAGTCTCTTAGGAATGTCTTGTAGTAGCAAAGACCATTACATCGAATTGTTCCACAGTATTTCAGTCTCTGTGAACAATGTTCTAGTTCTGCTCATTTCACTCTGCATCAGTTCCTGGAGGTTCTTCCAGTTACCACCTTAGGGTACAAACCCAGCAGTGCTATGGCTGGATCAAAGGGCAGGCAGTCTTTTAGCACCCTTTGGGCATAATTCCAAGCTGCCCTCCAGAATAGTTGGATCAATTCAAAACTCCATCAGCAATGCATTAGTGTCCTGCAACCCCTCTAACATTTATTATTTTCCCTTACTGTCATACTGGCCAATCTGCTAGGTGTGCGGTGGTGTTTCCTTGACTTTATGAGTCTATGATACACCAAGGCTGTAAAAAGCCAGAAATTCACTGTTAGGTACATGTGCTTTCTCACCATTGACCTTTAACCCCATTTTAATGCTGGCTCATTTGAAGGTTGAAAATTTTTTATGGTATCTTTGGGAGATAGTTTACTTCCCCACTAGTGAGTTTTTGATTGTGTCCCCGTGTACTTTCCAGATTAGAGATGAAACAGAGTATGGTGGTAAGATAATTCAGTTAGAGAATTAATTAGGTTGAATGGCTAACTCCTCAAAATTATTTTAAAAGGCCTTTTTCCTTCCTCGAAGCTCTGATAACCACAATTGCTCCTCGAAACCTTTGGCTAAGGGAAGTTCTATCTAGGATACTGAGTGAAATAAACAGTTGTGAGTACTAGAAAGGTCTGGTAGAGTAAGATTTTAGTTACTGTTGGACTTTTCAATTGATGCTAGATTGTTGTTTTTTTTTGTTCCTTGAATTATTGAAATTACTTTCCATTGGTGAGCTAGTCTTCTGAGCGGCTAGTGCGTAATCAAAGAGAATTTACTATGACTAACTTTCCATAAAAAGTTTAGCTTTTAGTTAGGAGGTGGTTTTTTTTTTTCCTTTGGGAAAGTCTGAACCAGACTGTGTGGAAGGGGAATAATCCCATGAGTTAGGTTTCTTTACAGTCATCCACCCCCCACCCCCACCCCCAGCCCCCAGCTTTAGGATTCAGTTGTACTTGTGGAGGGAAGGTGTCCTGAAAATAAAGTGATGTGTAATAACGATTACTTTATCCCCTTGTTTTCTTCCTGTCTGCCACTTGTCCCTGTTCAGAATGGTCTGAAACACAATGGGGGAAGTAGATTATTCCTGTGGCTACCAGCAATTTGGAATGTTCACCACTTTCCTTTGATAGCACCACGGCGACAAGTCATATTTTCCATTTAAATTTTAACTTACCCCTTGATTGATTTTATGCTGGGCCTAATTTCTTTGTAGCTCTGACTGGAGCTTAGCTCATTTGCATGATGTAATAGCATTATGTATTTGGAAATTTGAGCTCCTTCCTTTGCCATTTGATGGTGTCTTAATATATGAGCTAACTAGTGAGAAGAGCTTTTTTCCCTCTTTTGTCTTTGTTCCTTTGGAGTAGTATATTCGTTTGAATATACATTGCATGATGTGTGGTCTTTAAATGAATTTGGACAGTTAAGCACTATTGGTTGGAATGTGTACTAAATTCATTGAGAGGAAGAACGCAGTTAAAATAGATCAGGTTTCCAGGTGGCCTAGGTTGGGTTGGACAAGAGGCTATGGATAGGATTCTGGGAAGGAATTTTGTCCAGATGAAATTAAAATGCTAGAGAGAGGTCACCTTGGGCAGATTGTGGTATCTAAAAAAGAGAAAAGGAGAACTGGAACTAGATTATGGTTAATGTTTTAAAAGTAATTTTCACTTTGCTACCTTCCTCAACATCTTTGAGTGGGTAGTAAGTTTTGACTTGGCTAAACTTTCTTTATCTTGGAATCACTACTGTGTATTGGTTCCAAGGCAGAAGAGTGGTAAAGGCTAGGCAATGGGGGTCAAGTGACTTGTCCAGGGTCCCACAGCTAGGAAGTGTCTGAGGCCAGATTTGAACCCAGGACCTCCCATCCCTGGGCCTGGCTTTCAATCCACTGAGCCACCCAGCTGCCCCCTTGGCTAAACTTTTATTGGAAGGTTGGCAGTTTCTTTATTCTAGCCCTTCATGCAATGCCAGGCACATAGTAGATACAGGATAAGTGTTTGTTGACTTATTTATTTCCTATTTCCCAGCTGCTTGTATTAAAATTTAAGAAAGTGGATTTGACAAAATCCTACTGAATAATTTCTATTTATTGGAAGGAAACATGTGACACTGTAGAAAGGGCAGAGTAATAATCCTCAGGAAGAATAATGATCCTTTCCAACTTTGTCAACTTTTATTCAATTATAACAGTTTTAAAGAACTGGGTTTGGGGTGGCCCTCTTTCTGAAGAGTAGAGAATGTCCCTTCAGACTTAATAATGAATCCATTTTTAAATCTCTTTTTAAAATCTAGTCTTAAATCCATAGAGCCGCTCTGAGCGGTGGCATTATTCAGGAATTCAAGGCATGGTAAATATTTAAATTTAAATTAATGGGTCTGACTATATACTATGGGAAGATGTTGCCGGAGGGAAGCTAGTTCTTTCTCTACCTAACCCCACTCCCAGTTGTCCTTTTTTGTTTTAAAGATTTTCGGGGTACTATTAGAAGTGATCCCCAAGACTATAGATATAAAGCAGCGAGTGGGACTCTGTATGAACTGAGCTTTGCCTCCCTTGTAGGCAGTGCCAGAGACAATGCTTGCAAACAGATGGAAGGGGGTGTTTGGATGAGAGGCTTTTTGACAGAGGTCTTTTGGGACTCATGGATGAACTGTATGTAATAATGCCTTTGGTTTTCCTCTGTGCGTGTTCTTTGCAGACACAGAATGTTCAGCTTAACAAAGAGATGACTCTTGCCAACAACCGAAGCCTGGCAGAAGGAAATCTTTTGTACCAACCACAATTGGACACTTTGAAAGCCAGTTTGACCCAAAAATATCAGGAACTACAGGTTCTCTTTGAAGCCTATCAAATCAAGAAAACCCAATTAGGTAACTTTCCTGCGATGGTGTTTTTACAAAGAAAAGGGAAGGAAGGGCATATTTTAGATGCTGGAATGATTAGTCTTTCAGGAGCAGTGAGAAGTAGTTTATTTTTAGATTTTTTTCTCTAATACGAATGGGTTTTATTTCATTATCCTAAGACCATAATCTTCTCTACACTACAGAAGCATGTCAGCCTTTTGGAAATAAAATCAGAGGGATAGAATTGACTTGCTGCCATATTGCTCCTCATAAAATGGAATATAACACTTCAAAGTATTATTGTAAAATAGTAACTATTTCCTTAAATAAGGAAAAAAAATTAATATCACTATTCACCTTTCCTTTCCCCCAAACCGAGGTGGGACATTTTGTTTGTACTATTAAATCACATTTTATGTGCATTAAAAAAGCCACTTAAATATTTGGTATAAATACTGTGTGCTTTAATGGTATTCAAAAAAACATTTGAATTTGATTTACACAGTTTGCTTTGAAATCCTGTTAATTCCATGACCTGTTTGGCTCTGCTGTTACCATGGGTAGCATGTGGGCTGTTTGTGAGGCCCTTACTGGTTTCCCAATGAAAGTAACTCATTAGTAACAGCGCGCACAAAAGAAGTGTAAAGGGTGGTGTGTTTGCAGGTGTGCACCTTCCAAAAGGAGAGGGCTTTCCCAGGGACTCCTGAGCAATGTCTGAGTGCCTCACTTCCTTTCTCTTGCTTGGTACAGATCAGCAATCCAGCAACGCTTCTCTGGAGACTTTGCTAGCCCTTCTTCAAACAGAGGGGGCCAAGATCGAAGAAGATACAGAGGTAAGGCACACTTGTCTCCAAGCCGGGGACTCTTGTCTTTGCCCATCCCCAGCGCCTGACACGGGGCCTTTCACTTGCACACAGTAAGGAGGTGCTTAGTTGTGGAGAGCTGTCATACCCTCGATGTCTGACAGTCACAGTTTGGGGATGAGGCACCCTTACTAATGGAATTGTTGTGATCACTGTTCTCTCCCCAGTACAGGAGAAATAATAGAAGAGCAAATACCTGTGGGGTTAACACACATATGTCCCACTTTAATCCCCCCCCCCCCCGAATTATTCACACAATTAAAACCCAAAGATCATTACCCCATTACCCTTCCCTTTTCTCTCTTAACAGAGTGACATTATTTCCATACAGCCACTACTAGCCAAACATGCAGGCACATCCATCACTCCTCTGAAGCACAAGCTACTGACACACTTCGATGGTTCGTTATGTTTACGATAACCAGGCAACATTGCTAAGGTGCTTTGATGCAACACAAGAAAAACGTAACTTGGAAATGGAGGAAAATTCTCAATTCTGGTCTGCTTTTAAGTTGCCCTCAAACCCGTACCTAGCTATGAAATGGTTTGTTACCCATCTCCTAAGTCATTGTGATTGATTGTGAGAGCTGATCAAAAGCAACAATGATTCCCTTAGTTAGCTGGTCATCCCACGGGTCAGGGGGAACTAACCTCCCGATCACCCTAGCCATGTCATTTATCTCCACGAATTTTTCTGTTGTAGCAACATCGTAAGTGATCACAGAATGTTGATTAAGCAATTTGTTCATGTGTGACACATCCAATTATCTGTAGAATATCATATATGTTGAAAAGTGATTGTGTGCCAGAAAAGCATGTACTCACTGAAGCTATATAATAAACACGGACCCTGTGCAAAGCAGAACAATTTTGATCAAAGCTGTTAAATTGTTAAATTTGTGTTAAGCACAAAGGTCTGAGCACTGAGTTCATCTTCCACCTCATTTTTTGTCTAAGCCATCCCATCTAGACAGAAAAGAACCCTCGGCTTGGAGAGACTGCTGGTTGGGCTTTCGAAACGTAGCGCATGTAGAAATGAACATCCTGGTTTTTCTTACCTTCAGGCTACAGCACTGGGCCCAGTTCCTGGTGGGAAATCTCCAGAGAACAATACAGTTTAAACCTGTAGTTCTGTCCATTACATGGACTTTGTATGAGAAGGGCATCAGAGATAGCATTCCAGGGGAGCTGCACAGCAGCTGTAATACCGGGGGTGGGGGTGGGGGGGTACTTAGGGGGCCGAAACTCGGCCATGACATCTGCAGATGGTCAGGAGAGCAGAGTGTGGCCGGGCGCATGGCACAGCTGACTCTCCTGCTTTTTCTTTAGCCAGCTGCCATAATCAGTGTGAGAGAACAGACAAGAAAAGACCTTTAAGGGAACTATTAGAGCTCTTTCTCTCTTGGTCAGTTTGCTAGTAAAATGTGTTGGATTGTGGGATGAAGCAGTCATTTACCCACGCTTCAATGAGACTTGAGGTATGTCATCCCATCACAAGCTGAACCTTCATCTGAATTCTGAAGAGGCTGGAGCCTGGCAGGCTTTCTCTTTGGACGTGTATTACGGTGTTAGAGCCCCATGAAATGGTCTTTTAGGGACTAAGGTGTAAATAAACACATTTCTATACCTAGTCATCCTTCAGGAAGGAATCACAAAAGTAAATGGGGCTGGCAGCTAAGTGGCTCCATGGATAGAGGGCCAGGCCTGGAGATGAGAGCTCCTAGGTTCAGATGTGGCCTCAGACACTTCTTGTGGGACTCTGGGCAAGTCACTTAACTAGCCTTTATTTTCTTCTGCCTTGGAACCAATACTCGCTATTCATTCTAAGGCAGAAAGTAAGGGTTTAAAAAAAAGTAAAAGGGACCCAAACCAGAGTAACCCAACTGCCTGGACGTGTAAAGGGAGTGACTTCTTCTCTTCTGCCTCCTTTGTTCATGTGGGAGCCAGGCAGCTCCCAAGGATCTCCGGTACTGTATTGTAGCGTCCGTTTTGATTCTAGCCCCTCTGACCCGGTATTTGCTCATTTCAGAATATGGCGGAGAAGTTCCTCGATGGAGACGTCCCCCTAGATTCGTTCATCGATGAATATCAGAGTAAACGAAAACTAGCCCATTTACGTCGGGTAAAGATTGAGAAGCTTCAGGAAATGGTGCTAAAGGGCCAGAGACTTCTGAAGGCCCCAGTCCAGGTGCAGCCCAGGGTGCCAGATCCGACACCAGCTCCGATGGTGCCCTACCCGGCTGCAGATCCCAGCGTGCCCCCTTCGGTTGTGCCGCGGCGTATCCCTCCACCGCCGCCGCCAGTCCCCGCCGGACGCTTTGCCACTCCGTTTACCGTGGCCATGGGATCAGGACAGGCTCTTCCTTATCCAGCACTGCAGTGCCCTCCTCTTCCTCCCAGAGTGGGCCTTCCGTCTGTTAATCACAGCCCCCAGCCGGGATACCCTCCGCAGTTTGCATCACCGTACCCCCCGGCCCTCCCTCAGAGACCTCCTCCCAGGCTGCCCCCACATCCTGGCTTCATCCTTCACTGAGTCTGCAGCTGCCCCTCCATCCCAGGCTCAGTGCTTGGCGTTGGCGTCCCTCCTCCTTCCCCATGAACTCTTCTGCGTCTGTGGAGTACGTGCCCCCTGGGCTTCGTGCACACGGAGAAAGAACACTTCTTGTTGGGCAGGAGCACGCCGTGTTTTTAGAATCAGTTCTTTGGTAGGTAGTTCTTGATTTTTGTCAAGCTGGCAGGTTGTATAAGCTGGCCTGGAGAATGGAGCCGCCATACTGGGGGTTTGTTCGCGGCTCTCCCCGAGATCTCTTCCTGTTCTAGTGCTGACAGCTGAGAAATTCAGCTTAGAAGAAAAGCGTCCCTACCTGCCGCCATCCTCACCACATCTAGGCTTGTGCTCCGTCGCCGTTGATTTCAGCATGCTTCCTTCTAGCTCTTTTCAAAAGCCAATTCCACATGCATCAGGCCAGTAACTACTGTGGGGCAGAGAGCATTGAGGGTCTGTTGCTTTTAAAATCCCAGACAGGCACAGCAGGTATTGACTTTGGTGTATTTACTTTCTACATGGGATCTGCTTTGGGGGGAACATCCTTACTGGCACCCTCCACCTCCCACCCCCCAACCTTTGCTGCTTTGAAGATGCTTAGAAGCCACAAAGCAAAGTTTGCCCTTGCCCAAATGCTGTGGTGAGGCCTGGAGAGAGAAGTGGGATCCGGGTTTTTTGTATTAAGGGTTCTGGCTCTGACATTCCCGTCTGATCCCTGCGCTTCTCATCCCCGACTCCCAATCATTTCCACTAAGAAATACTCTGAAAATATTTTTACAACTCGTGAAATTTTCCTGTTTTCTACAAAAACAAGTTTGATGCTCAAAGCACCATTCAGGGAAACTCTCAAAAACGCAGGATACTTCTCATCGTGCAGATCAAATGCAGATTCCTCTCCTACGAGCAATGCATTGTTGCACATGTGTGCACGACGTGCCTTAGGATTACTGTCGGTGATTGGACGTGTGACTCTCTGTTGCCTTCCCAATCGCCTAATGGCCATAGCTTCAATTTTGACTCAAAGGGCTCTGGAATAGACTGCGATGGATGGATGGATGGACGGACGGACGGACGGACGGATGGATGATTGGCCCTAGCCTGGCCTCAGGGCAGGAATTGCTCTCTGTACCCTTTAGAGTCACTGACTCTCCTTTCAGGGAAGGACTTTCCTCATAATAGTGCTGGTTCATCCGTCCGCCAAAAGCAGAAGAGAAATCTTTTCCCACTGAGCCTGAAATCTATTGTTATTCTCCGCTCTACATGCAGTGTGCAGATGGAAATCGGTTGTGAAAACGGTGCTGCAGGGAACACAGGGTTTGTGGGGTAGGTAGGAGGGATTATGGGAAAACATTTCAAATAGGTTTGCAGGAAGAACTGCCAACGATGGGCATGGATCAGCGAGGGAGAGGTTCTTCCTAGCCTCACTGACACTTCTGCCCTCTGATACTGAACTCTCCAACACTGGGTTAAGTCTTGGGCCAGGGATGCTGCAAGCCTCTGGTGGTGTCCGAGCCTGAGGCAGGGCCCCAGTGCCGCACGTGTCATCAGCGTATTCACTACATGGTGGGAGCCAACTCCAAAGAAGGCTCAGGAGCTGTGTGGATGTTGGAGTAAAGAGAGAACTGAAGCCTGGTTCCTTTATGTCTGACTGATGGCAGCTCGTGCCAACTTGTAAACAGTTGTGATTCTGGACGTGAACTCCACGGGATAGGCGACCACTTTTAAAGAGAAGAAAACTAACAAGATGATAGGTGCCACATCAGGCAAGTGAACTTGCCGCGTTAGATCAAAGCCGTTGTTTTTGTTATACCTCGTCAGCTGCGCTCCACTCTTCAAGCAAATCTGACTCCCACCGTGGTCGAGTCAGGAGCCAAAAGTGTTTGTGTTTTGTTTCTGAGATTGTGAAAATGGCACTAGGAGGCTGGCTTAGTCCAGGGGCCATATTTGGAACTGTGAGTGTAGGTCTGTAGGAAACTTTAATAAAAGAGATGATTATTAATAACTGTCCTCTCATTGATTTGCTGGGGGAAACGCCCATGATAGGTTCTTTTCCAGGATTCTAGTGATCAAAGTTCGGGAAAAAGCCAGCTTCCATATGCTCTCTCTTCTCAGATGCTAAAGTCCAGTCATCTCCGGTCAGGCTGGACGCTGGGTCACCAACAGGACCTTTGTTGGGCTGCATTTTCCCAATAATAGAACTTCAGTGGCATTGACATTGACTTTACTTTGGGGGTCTGCTGATGCAAGGGAGTACAGATGAGTCAAGCCACTTGTGGTCTTGTTGGCTGGGAGATTTGGCTGGTATTTAATGCTCTCTCCCGGCTCAAAAGGTTGCACAAGAAAACCCCTCCCACATGCACTTGTGACTTCTTTTATCTAGGCCTCCCTGGTTTTCAGTCAGCTGCCCAACCCCACACAGGGAAGGCAGTGCCAGAATGGTTAGGAAGACTCCCCTGCTTTGGTCTTGCCCTTTCTTTTTTAAGTCATTTATTTCCTTCATTGGATTTTCTGGCAGCTGTTAAGGTGTAGACAGTAGGAAGTACAGTCTGCATTTTACTAATAGGAAATGAAACTGAGGCACACGGTAGGCTCAAGGCCAGAGAGCTAGTGAGCAATACTTGGGACTGTAAAAGTTATTAATCATCTAGGATTCTTTCCACTGAACTTCTTTCTAGTGTAAGCATAGTGAGTGAGGACTTTGAGAGTCATTTAAGAGACTTTGTTTCCTTTTTTTTTTAACCCTTTCAGGAACATTTCTAAGGGCAAGGGCTGGGCAAAGGGGGTTCAGTGATGGTCTCACATCTAGGAGAGGTATTTTCTTAGGTTTCAATTGTGTGAATCTATAGTAAAATGGGAAAGTATCTACTTTCCACTCAGTGTTATTCTTTAAAATGTTTTGATAGCATTTATTTTAAAGTAGATCATTTCTGGAGATGGCACCGCACCTTCCCCTAGCCACCAAAGCCTCCATTGTTTTAGTATATGTGTGCATGCTGTTCTCTTTATTTCAGAGTATTTTCACACCTGTTGTTTTGTTATTCAAAATAGTAACCCTGTGAGATGGGTGGAGCAGAGGGGAAAATGGAAATACACCGGTCACACTGCTAATAAATGACAGAACCCATAACATCCATAGTCCAGGGTGCTTTACACTGCCAAGTTTTTTCTTTACTGAGAGCCTAAGTCAAAGGACTTCCTTTCCTGGGAAATCATCCCTTAGGATTTTTCAAAGCTTTTCTTAGAAATACATAGGTCTTCTCATGTAGGTGAAATGAGAGGCTTCAAGGGGCAGTTGGGTACTATGGTGGCCTAGAGGACCTGGGCTGTCTTGAATCAATACACGGCATTCTAAGACAGAGGTTTTAAGGGTTTAAAAACATTTTTTATGAGATTGGTAAAGGCTAAATGGGAGAATTGTGAACGCCCAGAACATGTACCATCTGTTAGTGTTCATTGACTCCCCCCCCTGTGAAGAGAGGCCAGGATGGTCTATTTGATGTTCCTTTTTGCTTCCCCAAGAAGCTGCCTCAGCCTTATTCTCAGTAGCCTGGGGCAAATTGACACTAGATGTGGAGAGAGGAAAGACTGGCCATGCAAATGTAAGCTAAGAAGGCCAAATCAATGCAAAAGGCAAAGCCAAGAAGAAATGAGAGCAGTACCCCTGGCCCTAGGGCTGCAAAGGGAATACCATTCTGGACAATCATGACCAGAAGCCCCAGTGGCAGCACTAGTTCATCTCTGGATTCACTAAATGATCTTCATGAACCGGAGGCAGCTGGGTGTAGAGATCCTGGAGAAAGCACCTGCTATCCCTTCCCAGTTAGGCAGCCCCCACCCCCCATCTCAGAATTGGAAATAGTGTTATCATCTACAACTCCCCCGACTGTGGTGATCCCTACAGGGTAAAGCCTCTGGCTAAATGCCTCCAGGGCCCCTTGGAGGAAAATGAATAGGTTAAATCACAGAAAGGGGGGGAGGGGTAAGGCCCAGTGTTTGTGATCCAGATGTGATTTTTATCCACATGGGAAATTCCTAGTACAAAAATCCCCCCTCCCCCCTCACTGATCCACACCAGCGGTGTCCCACAACTTGTCTGAGGTAGAAAGTGACCTGCCCAGGTATGTGTCAGAAGTGGGTAAACCCAGTCTTGACCCGTGGCAAGTTTTAATGGACAAACAAAACAGACCTAGTGGGTTGGGCTGACTCATTTGCCACTATCATCCAGGAAGGATTTGGATTTTTTTTTCTGGTCTTGTTTTCAGAGGGGATTGGCAAGGTCGTTTTTAAGTCCCCCACCATCAGGTTCCCTTGTGTCTGATTTTGTTAGGGACCATCTTCTTGGCAAAGATACTGGAGAGGTTTGCCATTCTCTCTGTTCTGGCACCATTTTTTACACAGGAGAAAACAAGCAAACAGGGTTAGCAGATGTGTCCAGGGTCACACAGTAGGTGTCCAAAGCTGGATTTGAACCCGAGATGAATCTTTCTGATTCAGCATCCACCCAGTGTACCACCAATCATAGGCACAAGTGTTTGTTTCCTGGTTTGTTCTGTTCTAAGAAAAGGAAGGAGCAGGAGATCCTGCAAAGGCAGAAGCAGGAAGGTTCCAGAATTCTGGAGAAGTGACAGGGGTGTTACTTCTAAGAGACAGCTGAGCAGGCAGGAGGTTGAGTTTCTGCCTAGTCTTCTGGACTAAGCACATCTAAGCCATCTGTCAGTGAGACCTTCCCTTTGAGCCCTGTTCCTGCTTACCTTCCAACCACCCAAGGGGGGGATTTGGGTTAGAGAAGTATATTAAAGGTAGAGGCAGCCGATAGCACCATCTATCTGAGGTTATCAGCTTTTTTGTTCTTTAGTTTAGCTATCCCAGACCCCTTTTCACCTTTCCCTTAGTCATTAAACCAAACTGTCCCGTGATTATCCAGTGTCTGTTTATTAGCTCAAGGCCTGGCTCTGGCTGCCCTGGGCTGGTGTGCCCTTCCCAAACCAGATTACGGAACCTATAATACCCCCCTTGAGCCTACAATGATCCCAAGTGTCAAATTAGTTGTTTCAGCTCACTGCCTGGGACCTTCCTAACTCTGGCTGTAAAATGGAAGGGGCTGAGCTTGAGAACCTGAAGGGCTTTATAACATAACAACCTTTGTGTTGCTTAAGGGCTTCCAATGGCGTTACCTGGTCTCATTGCACCAGGCAGCAGTCCAGAAAGGAGTGTGTGTATACAGTACGGACAAAAAGCCTTCCAAATGGAAAAGCTCTAGCCTAGAGCTGCAGAATTAAGAGCAGGAAGGAACCATGAAGCCAATCTGCTCCATTCTAACAAGTTTGATGACCCCCAAGCAAGCCAGAAAACCCGGGTTCTTGTGTTGGTCTGGCTGTGTGACTGGGGTAAGCCACGCCTTTCTCTGGTCCTAAATCTGCACAGGGAGGGCTTGCTCTCCTAGGCCCCTTTCCAGCCAGACCGAGTTGAGTTGGGCCGGCATTGCTTCCTTGCTTGAGCAAACAACTGAGGCCCTGCCCTTGCTAAGCCCCATTTCTAATGAGGCTGAGACACAACTTCCTGGCTCTCCCCGGTCTGCCTGAAGGGCAGCCAGGCCAGCTGCTTCTCTGTCTCTTTTCCCTGGTGAGTTGGAAGGGCTCACTGCCAAGTTCCCTCCTTCCCCCACTCTGAAAAGGGCTCTCTGGCAAGGTGCTGGCAGGCAGGCCCTGGGCCTCCTGGTGCGGAGGACAATCCCCATCAAAGGAAGGAAAGACAGGAAACGGGACGGGGCAGAGACGGCGTGAGCCCACTTCATAGGCCCAGGGCAACCGAGGCCGCCAAGGCAGGGTCAGCGCCTTCCTTCCTAGAGAAATACCCACGTCCTGGCTAATGTCTAACCAGAACCCTTCTTGCTATTTCAATCCACTTTTTCTCCTCCTTCCTTAAATGCCACTGAAGGGACCTGGGGCACATCAAAGAAGCAAGGGAGCGGCAAGGGGGCATGGAACGGAGGACAAATTTAATGCGTCCCATCTACCAGGGAAGTCATAACAAAAAGGTGTCTTCCTAGAGGAGCCAAGTCAGTCCAGGCTCCTCGGGGCCATGGTCTGTCCGTGGGTCCCTCTACTCATCCGGTGCCTTTTGTTTTTTGAATTAATTCTAGAATATTGTTCCATGTATATTATCTAGAGCTGGAGATACTTGACCATCTGTCCCAAACCACTCATTTTTATGGTTCAGGAAGGCAAGGGGCGGGGAGACGAAACACCTGAGAAATAATCCAGCGCTCAAGCAGCATGTAACCATGGTCCAGGAGAGGAAACTGGAGTCAAAGGACATGGGTTCAAATCTCCCCCATCTCCCTGTGAGATGACCTTCTGCTCACACTGTGTATCTATGTGCTGTTATTTGCACGTCTCTCTACCAATAAAACATGAGCTCCTTGAGGGCAGAAAATGGGTTTTTGCCCTTCTTAGTACTTACGACTCAGCTCTTCTAGCAGGTGGAATGCCAAGGCCATGAGGGGCAGGGATGGTTCTCTTGTCTTTGTATCCCCAGCAGCTAGTAGGTATTTAAAAAAAAAATTTAATCCCTCACCTTCCATTTTAGACTCAAGACTGGGTATTGGCTCCAAGGCAGAAGAGTGCTAAGGGCTAGGCAGTGAGGGTTAAGTGACTTGCCCAGGGTCACACAGCTAGGGAGTGTCTGAGGCCACATTTGAACCCAGGACCTCCCATCTCTAGGCCTGGCTCTCCTCCCCCAATATTTTATGAATGCTTGCTGGATGGTGGGGCTCTTCCCAGCAGAATGGCAGACCCTCTAGGAGAAAGGACTCCGTTTTATTTATTGCTCCAAATAAAAACTCAGTCGGAGGGGGCAAGTATCTCACGCACCCCAACAGCCAGTGAGCTCCTCAGAGATTCTGTTTAATGAGTTTTTCCCCTCCAACAAGTCATAATCACAGATTGAGTCCCAGGAGAGGGCCAGGCCCTCCCCAAGTGTCCCCTGCCAGTAATGCAGCCCCTGAACCCAACACACTGAATAGAAAACGGTAGAGAAAAGGCGGAATTTTAAAAACATCTTGTGTGTCCCCAAAGGGTCCCAGCTCTGGGCGACGGGAGCCTTGCTGGGTTCCGAAGCTTTCCTTATTGCAGATAAATAAAATCACATCTAGGGTGGAGAACGGTCCGGCCACAGCTCGAGCCACTCCTTGGCTTCAGAGTCCCGGAAGGCTGCCTCAATTTGCTCCCCAGCCCTGCTTGACCCCAGGGCCCTGCGGCCTTTCAGGCTTAGCCACCGGGGAAGGTCCAGCCGGGATGTGTGAAACACAGACAGCCCCTGGCTCAGGAGTCCCTGTCCTTGCCGCCCCAAGCCCTGCAGGGCCCCGGAAGCTCAGGGGTGCCTCCATGGCCCTCTGGGTAAAGGGGAGCCGGAGGGAGCCTTCCCATTTGCCCCGGGGCCAGGGAGGCTCCCCGCCTCCTTCCTCTTCCAAGCCCGAGCTGGGCCCTCCTAGGAGTTCATAAGCTGGGCCTGGGAGATGCCATCTTCCTTCTCGAGCTGAAATGACAAGAGGGATACTCAGCGGGGATGGATCCAGGGGCCGCCTGGTGCCAGCTCCCTCCCTCCCTGCTCCTGCCTCAGGGCTTCCACAGAGCCCTCTCCAGGGGCTCAGCCTGCGGCCTTTCCTGCTTCCCAGACGTCCCGCCGCCGGCCCGCCCCTCCCCTCCCCGCCTGCAGGGGCTCCTCAGACGGGCACCGTCCCGGCGCTTTTCTTCCCGCTCCAGCTCCCCCCACAGGCCTGCTGGTCTGGGACAGCGCCGGCGATCCCGGGAGGAGGGCTGCGGAGTCCGTCCGGGGAAAAGAGCGGCTGCCATCCTTTAAGGCAGGAGCAGCTGTGAATCCAGAGAGACTCTCCGACAGTTGGCGCCCCACAAACCCCCGCGAGCAGACGGGCACCTGGGAGCTCGCACAGACCCCCGTCGCCGCTCCCAAGATGGCGCCCCGCCCAGAGCTCGAGCGTCACCCCCGCCCCCCGGGCTCTGCCCCGGCACCAAGGCTGTGCGCCGCCTGATCCGCACTGTTTATTCTCAGCGCGGGCGGCCGAAGCACCCAGACAGGCAGTAACCTGGGGACGGCCGGGAGAGCGCCGCGCGCGCCGCCAAGCGAGGGCCAGCGGGGGCGCGCTACGTCCTCCCCGGCGGCAGAGCATCTTCGCTAGCATCGACGCCTACCAAGTGCTTGCTTGAATCAGAAGAGACAGAGAAGAGAGAGGGAGGAAGGTGGGACGACAGACAGACAGACAGACAAGCAGGGGGGAGGGAGGCAGAGCAGAGGCCAGACGGGTCAGTTCTGTCTCCAAGAGAGGCTCTTCCTCACATCGGGACGGGCTGGGGAGAGGCCGGCAGCCTCGGCCCCTGGACCTCGAGTTCTACAGGGACCGCCGAGGGAGTCCCGCCCGCGGCGCTCCGTGCCAGGCAGCTGAGGCACGGAGCGAGGGATGGGCTGAGTGTGCGTGAAGCGGCAGAGCCGGGTTCGAGCACATCCGGCGCCCCTCCAAGCCCGGCGCGCCTTGGGGTCCCAGGCCGAGCCCGGGCGGGGCTGACGTTCCCAGAGCTCTGCCCGTAACTCTCTCACCGGAGCCTGGCCGGCAGCCCCGTGAGGGAGAGGCTAAAAGGCCGCCGTCTTTTTGTCTCCGCTTTTACAGGCGAGGAAACGGTTGCAGCGAGGCGGGGAGCGACGTCCTGAGCAGCCCAGCTAGGGGGCGTCAGGAGCGGGATCTGCACTCGGCTCTCTGCGGAGCCGCGCCCCACATCGTGCCCCTCCACCACAACTCTGGCGGGGCAGCCGGCGGGGCTATCCGGAGAGCCAGGCCTTCAGAGGTACCTGGCAGTCGGGCTTGGGCCCCACGCTGGGCTTCTGGGCCAGCGGAGGCTTCTTCAGGATCCCCTTTCGCGGACTGGCCACGGGGCGGCCCAGCGGCTCGTCCTCGGCCCCATCGTCGATCACGCCGGCCAGGGCGTAGTGCCGCTTCCGCAGCTCCCCCAGGCGCCTCCGCTCGTTCTCCAGGGTCTTCTCCAGTTCCAACACCTTCACCTGGAGGGGCCCCAGCTGCGTCAGCCCCTCAGGGTCGCCCCGAGGTTCAAGGCCAAGCTCGAGGGGTGCCCCCTGCTCCGGCCCACAGCCCCCCCCCCCCCCTTTAGCCCCGACACCTGGCTCTTGAGCAGCCCTTCCGGCCCTGTTTGGTTCAGCTCACTTGTCCGAGGTCTCGGGCCCTGTCCTATCCTTCCCCAGATCCTCATGATCCCCAGCAGGGGAATGGGCACAAAGCGGGGATTCATAACGGTGGGGTGCCTCGATGAGACCCCATCCCATCCCTGGGCCTCGGACACCCCCAAAGAGGCTTGGAATCACCTCGGGCCCCAGGGGGACCCCAGCGTCCTACCTGAGTTTCCATCTCTTCCTTCTTCAGCTTGATCAGCGACATGCCCGAGAAATCCATGGTGTCTGGGGGTCAGGGACAGGGGGGTTAGCTGGGGAGCCCCCCTTCTGTTAGGCCCCCTCAGGGGCCTCTCCTGCTGCTTCCAGCTGCCCCACCCTCTCACGTCCTCCCTCTCTCTAAAAAACCCTGATGTCTGTCTTAGGATCAGTCTAAGAGCGGCAAGGTTAGGCCATGGGGGTGAAGGGACTCGTCCGGGGTCACCCAGCTAGGAAGGGTCCAAATTGGAACCCAGGACCTCCCCCCTCCATCCATGGAGCCATCCACAGCTGCCCCAGAGGCTGCCTCTTACCTTTGTCTTCAATCTGCTCCTGGCCGGACTTGGTAGAGGCCACCACGTTGGCGGCCATCTCGTTCACGGCCCTGGAGCACTCCTGAAGTCTGCTCAAGTTCCTGCTGTTTTTGTCGGCTTTTACCTGCCAGAACGGGGACCCATGAGCCGGGAGGCCCCGAGATCAGGGGCCTCCCCTCGAACTCACGACCCCGCTCTTCTTACTCTTCCCAGCCTGGGTTTCCTCTAAGATTCTGAGAAGGGGCCTGAAGAATGCCAAGAACTGCAGGGATGGAAGCGCCTTTCTAAAGGCTCCAGAAGCAGTAGCAGGACTAATAATAATAATAATGTGTAAAATATTAATAAAATAACCAAGTAGGTAGATTTCCTCTCATTTTTCTGTCTCTCCCCTCTATTCTTCTCTCCTCTCCCCACTTTTATTTTTGCTGTCTGACCCCATCTTTCTCCTCTCATTTCTCTCCCTTTCTGTCTTTATTTCTCTCTCCTGTCTGTCTCCCTCTATTTTTCTCTTCTGTCCCCCTTTATTCTTCTCTCCTCTCCCCACTTCATTTTTGCTGTCTGACCCCATCTTTCTCCTCTCATTTCTCTCCCTTTCTGTCTTTTTCTCCTCTTTATTTCTCTCTCCTGTCTCTGTCTCCCTCTATTTTTCTCTTCTGTCCCCCTTTATTCTTCTCTCCTCTCCCCATTTTATTTTTGCTGTCTGACCCCATCTTTCTCCTCTCATTTCTCTCCCTTTCTGTCTTTTTCTCCTCTTTATTTCTCTCTCCTGTCTCTGTCTCCCTCTATTTTTCTCTTCTGTCCCCCTTTATTCTTCTCTCCTCTCCCCATTTTATTTTTGCTGTCTGACCCCATCTTTCTCCTCTCATTTCTCTCCCTTTCTGTCTTTTTCTCCTCTTTATTTCTCTCTCCTGTCTGTCTCCCTCTATTTTTCTCTTCTGTCCCCCTTTATTCTTCTCTCCTCTCCCCACTTCATTTTTGCTGTCTGACCCCATCTTTCTCCTCTCATTTCTCTCCCTTTCTGTCTTTTTCTCCTCTTTATTTCTCTCTCCTGTCTGTCTCCCTCTATTTTTCTCTTCTGTCCCCCTTTATTCTTTTCTCCTCTCCCCACTTCATTTTTGCTGTCTGACCCCAGCTTTCTCCTCTCATTTCTCTCCCTTTCTGTCTTTTTCTCCTCTTTATTTCTCTCTCCTGTCTCTGTCTCCCTCTATTTTTCTCTTCTGTCCCCCTTTATTCTTTTCTCCTCTCCCCACTTCATTTTTTCTCTCCCCTCTATTTTTCTCTCTCCTCTGTCTCTCTCTCCCCCCTTTTTTTTCTCTCTCTCCGTCTGTCTCTGCAGTCTGTCTGTCTCCTTCTCTCTCTCTCCCCTCAGCCTTGGGGCCTGTTTCCTCCCTGCAGACGAGCTTTCTAGCCTTTGGGTCCCTTCCAGCTTTAATCTTCTGCTCCAGTGACTGGGAAAGGGCTGAAGTCATCCTCTCTGCAAAGCCTCCAGATGGGCCTCTGCCCAGCTCTTCCCCGGCTGCCCTGGGGCTGGGCTCTCTCAGGGCCTCACCTTGGAGGCGGCCACTAGCTGGGCGGTGCTGGCCGCGATCTCGTGGGAGCAGACGATGAGTTCCTCGTACTTCCCCGTGTGCAGGACCACTTTGTCCGCAGACTCCCTGTGGAGGGGCAGAGAATCACACAGAAGATTGTCAGAGCTGACCCAGAAGACCCTCCGTCAGCGTTTGGCCTCTGCCCAAAGTCCTCGAGTGATGGGGAGCTCACTACCTCCTTGGGGTGCTTTTTGGGTCAGCTCTCATCGATAAGAAAGTTCCTCGTGCTGTCAAACCTAAACCTGTTGCCGTCGTTACTAGAATCAGATTTGGAGCTGGAAAGGACCGCAGACTCCAAGTTCTATATTTTAAAGATGAGGAGCTGAGGCCTGGCTGCTCCAGCGACTTGCCCAGGCTCACACGGCGAGGACGTGGGGTCGTCCTGCCTGGCCCGGTACCAGCGAGGATCCAAGCCCCGTCCATCAGGGCCCGGCAGGACAAGGCTAATTCCCTTTCCTGCTGGCCTCCAACCCCCAAGTTTCCTGCCTTCCAGGTTCAATGCTCTCCTGATTCCCTCCTCACCAACATGCGCAGAGTTGTCTGAGCAAGCGCCTGCTCCTCCCTGGCCAGACTCTCTTCCCTCTGACGGCCGGGCAGGACCAGACTTGAGCCCAGAGAGCCCCCGACACCTGTAACTAATGCCCCGTCTCTCTAGAACCCTGGCAAGGGTCACCCGGCACGAGCAGCGCCAGGAGCGGCCCTGGGGTCCCGGGGCAGGGAGGCCTCTAGCCAAGGTCAGGAAAATCCAGCCAGCCCCATTCCATGCCTTCCAAGGACCTTTAGTGATGGGGAGCTCACTACCTCCCTGCGCAGATCTCCCTGATGAGAAAATTTTCCCCGACATCAAGCTGTCACTCCCCACAGGCCCACGGATCCAAGGCCCTTTGCCATTCTGGCTCCAGTTTATCCCTATTCTGCCCTTCCCTGGGCCTCAGTTTTCTCTTCTGTAAAATGGGCTTCATGGTACCAGGAGAAAAGTACCCGATCTGGAGTCAGGAGGCTGAGGTTCAAACCTCCCCTTTACACTTGATCACTGTGTGTCTGTGGGCAAGTTAATCAACTTCTCTGAGCCTCAGCTTATCAAGGGAAAAAAAAGGACAGGGCTGGATCAGATCGCCTTCTTCCAGTTCTCCTCTCCATCCATGAGCCCAGCTGGCCGCTCCAAGCCTCCTCCTCCTCATCGCCTGGGCCGAAGGTGCCAGGGAGAGGGCCAGAGAGGGGATGAAGAAGTTGCTTTTCCCACCCAGGCTGCCAGAGGCCTCCCCACGACCTCTCCTCCCTCCCTCTCCCGGCCTGGACCTACACCAGCTGGGTGGCTCCCCAGCCCACAGCCTTGGATGCCGAGATGAGGCCTTCGGTCCAGCGCGAGTTCTTGGCGTAGAATTCCTGCTGGGTGGCTGCCCCCTGGTGAAGAGCCAGACAGGACACACTCAGGGCCGGGGGGCCCCACCTCCCCCTTCCTCCCCCCCCCCAGGGCGAGAGCCTCCTAGGTGTCTGGGGCAGCAGCCATCGCCCCCACGTCTCATCCCTCTGCTCTCCTCCCCTGTTAGGCAGCCCCGGCACACAGAGGGCCCTTTGCAGATGGGATGAATGGTTCATGGGAGCTCCCGGAGGGCAGGCAGGCTCCTCTCACATTTTATGCCTCTATTTTCTCTTTTTAACTTAAAAATCAACAACCAAGAGTCCAAGTCCTTTTCTCTAAATGCTCCTCTTCCTCTTGGCAGAGCCATCAGGGCTGCCCATCAGAGCCTTTGCACTGCAGGGTCGGGAGGCCGCCCTCCCTGTGCGCCCCTTCCCCGGCGGGGGCTCTCTGCGGACTCACCCGTCCACTCTCCACGATCTCCTTCTGCAGGCTGGTGGACGTCGTCACCAGCAGCCGGATTGCCTGGCAAAGTCAAGAACCGTGCTGGATGCTGGAGCGGGACCCCTCCCTGCGGAGCCTCCCCGCCCCCAAAGGCAGCCCTTGGTTACCTTCATCAGATCCGTGCAGGAGTTGAGAATCCTAGACGCAAGAGGGAGGCTGGGTAAGAACGTGACTGGCCGAGAAGCACCGTCCCAAGGGCCCCCCCAATCCTCCCCGCCTGCAGGACTGAGTCCCAAGGGAAGGAGTGACCAGAGCAGCCACCCAGAGACAAAAGGGGGCAACCCCTTACCTCTCATTCACTTCTAGCTTGACGCCTGAGCTCTCGTGCCGGGCCTGGTTCATCATATCCTGGGGACCAATGAGGAGAGGATGAAGGCCTCAGAGCTCATCCAGGGCAACCTTGGCTTTTTGACAGATGGGGACACTGAGGCATAGCTAAGGGAAGCTAAGTAATAGCACTTCAAGTTTTGCAAAGGGCTTTACAAATACTGTCTCATCTGACCATCGCCACAACCCTAGGAGGTGGGTGCTATTGTTATTCCCATTTTGCAGATGAGGAAACTGAGGCAGGCTGTGGTAAAGTCACTTGCCCAGAGGCATACACAGCTAGGGTCTGAGGCTGGATTTAAACTCAGGTCTTCTTGGCTCGAGGGCCCAATAACTACTTGCCTCTAATAGAAGTCACACAATACCAAAGCCAGGATTTGAATTCAGGCCTCTGGATTCTAAAAGCATTTACATTCTACCAAACTGCTTCAAATGAGTGAGGGTTGTGGGAAGAGCAGGGCACTAAGGCTGGACAGAAGGTCCCAAACTGAGAGTCAGAAGGACCTTACGGTCTGCCTCGCCCAATCTCTTTCTTTTTTTTATTTTTAAATTTAGTCAATTTAGAACATTATTCCTTGGTTACAAGAATCATATTCTTTCCCTCCCTCCCCTCCTCCCCCCACCTCTTCCTGTAGCTGATGCGCAATTACACTGGTTTATTTTTTTATTTTATTTTTTCAAATCTCTTCTTTCTAATGATAAGGTAAGACACCAATGTTTGTTAGAAGGAAAATAACTGACTGGGGGCTCAGAGCAATAAAGACTTATTCAGGGTCACAAGAAGTAGTAAATGTCAGCCCTGAATGGAGTATCAGGGGCTTTCCCTCTTCCTTTGGTCCCCCAAGCCTCAAATGCTGCTTCTTTTTTTTTTTTAACCCATACCTTTTATTTTAGATTTTTAAAAATTATTTTATTTAAATGTATTGTAAATTATTGTAAATTTAAATTTTTCCCATCGTTACACGATTCCTGTTGTCTCCCTCCCCAGGTAGGAAGTGTCTAAGACCAGATTTGAACCCAGGTTCTCCTGACTACAGGCCTGGCAGCACCTGCCCCAAATGCTTCTGAGCAAAGCCAGGGGGTACGCCTAGCTTCACTCTGTCCTGCCCCACCTGCCCTAGGGAAGGGCCCAAGCAGCCCAGAGGAAGGAGGCCATCCCATTTAATGATTCCTGACCCCCAGAACTTCTCTGGAAAATGGGGGTCCAGGGGGAGAATCTGCCCATTTTGAGCAGAACCTAAAAGGGAAAGGAGAGACCAGGCTGGCTGGCTGTGGTCAACCCCACTGGGTCTCCTGGCTGACAGAAGTGGGTCAGGGGTGAGTGGACAGAGCCGACTCTCACCTCAATCCGTTGAACGGCGTTTTCAATGGCGGCTGACGTGGCGGCCATCTCTTTGTCCACCAGGTCACCGAGCTCTTCCTGTCGCACGTCCAGGCTTTTGGGCTTCAGTTCCTGTTGGGGGAAGGGTTGACTAGGTAGGTGCCCGTCCTGTGAAGGGCTCATATTGTGGGAGAATTATGATTTCCTTTTTTTAAAAAGTCATATCAGGGAACCAGTAAATTAGGGGAACAGACTAGTATACTTGTCGGGTCTTTGGGAAAGGAAAGATTTTAAGACCAAGCAAGAGTTAGAAAAAATTACAAAATTGATTATAATAAAAAATTTAAAAAATCATATCAGTGAGAAGTATCAATTCTAAGACAGAAGAGGGCGAGGGCTGGCCAACTGGGGGGTTAAACGACAGCCTGGATCCCAAGCTGGGATGTGTCTGAGCCCAAATTTGAACCCAGGACCTCCCACCTCCATGCTGGGCTCTGTCTAGCTGCCCCCGAACCACGTCACCCAGTTCTTCTGACTCACTTCCAAGCTCTTCCCCGCCTCAGAGAGCGACCCAACTGGGGCTCCTCTGCTGGTGCTGCTCCCTCACCTGTCCCAGCTGGAGGATGCCCTGGAGGGGGCCCCTCATCAGGCTCGGGTCAGCCTGGTCCAGGGACTGCCTGTCCTTGAGCAGCCCCAGGTACTCCAGGCTCCGGGCCCCGCAGTCCCTGCACGTGTCAGTCAGGCCTACGGGAAAGAGCGAGCAGCGATACGGACACCGACGAGAGCAACCACGGGGACCCCCCCGGCTGTCTGCTCTGGGAAGTGATCCACGCCAAAGGCCTTTTGGCCCAGACCGACGGGCCCACTGGTGCTGGGAATCTGTTGTGGGGAAGGGGATGCCGAAGGGGCCCGTCCTCACTCAGAGACTTCGTGAACCACCTGGGCCGTGCGGGGCCCTCGCCAGGGACTGGCCTGGGCCGCACAGTCTGCCTCCGACTGAATGGATGATTGGCCGGAACAATGCACAAGGCCAGACCCCTTCCCTGGACTGTATTTTATTATCATGCTCATTTTACAGATGGGGAAACTGAGGCTCAGGGAGGGCCACACTAACAAATGCTAGACCTGGGACTTGAAATAACCAGCAGGTTTGTTTGTTTGTTTGTTTTTAAATAAACCCCTGCCTTCCATCTTGGAATCAAGGCAGAAGAGAGGTAAGGGCTAGACAATGGGGGTCAAGTGACTTGCCCAGGGTCACCCAGCTGGGAAGTGTCTGAGGCCAGATTTAAACCCAGGACCTCCCATCACTGGGCCTGGCTCTCCATCCACTGAGCCACCCAGCTGCCCCTATTGTCTCATTTTATCCTTATAACCGCCCTAGAAGGGAGGTGCTCTTTAATCTCCACTTTACAGGTGAGGAAACTGAGGCAGTATTTGAACTCTCATCTTCCTGACTTCAGACCCAGAGCTCTGTACAGCTATCTCGTTGGAGGTCTCCAGGTAGAGGCCAGATAATCACGTACTGAGTAGGACACAACAGGGCTTCCTTTAATGTACGGGCTGGAATAGCTGGTGACTCTCTTAGGACGGGCTACACCCCTTGGGGGGGTCTCTGGCATCTGGGCGGCTTTTCTGAAAGGGAGAGGAAGGGCCCAGCCACAGGCAGCGGCCACTG
This sequence comes from Monodelphis domestica, assembly GCF_027887165.1. NCBI lineage: Eukaryota > Metazoa > Chordata > Mammalia > Didelphimorphia > Didelphidae > Monodelphis > Monodelphis domestica. The sequence goes on along the minus strand of NC_077229.1, from coordinate 47,154,849 downwards.
GCCCCAGCCTAGACCGCTGGGGCTCCTGGAGCCGAGGCTGGGAGAGCAGCAGAAGGGGACGGCTCTGATGCAAGGGCCACAAACCTCAACTCACACACAGTCCTACAATGCAAGAAGCCTGCGGGGACCGAGGAGGGCCTGGGAGCTGGGCCGTCCCGGTCTGAGCCCAGCACTCCTCTCTGCTACGTTGTGTCTTTGCACACTGCTCCAGGGCCCAGGCTAGGACGAGGACAGGGAGAAAGGCTGCCACTTACGGTCTGCGTGATCCGTGGGAGCCAGATGCGAGGTGGCGCTCCCATTGACGATGGTGTCCGCCGCCAGGTGAGAAAACTGAGCCAATGCTGCCACTAAGGCAGAGGAGTCTGTGGAAATGGAGAGAGATGAAGAGGCAGAGAGAAAAATGGTGAGAGAGGGAGGGAGGGAGAGAGAAAGGGAGGGAGAGGGAAGAGAGAGAAAGAGGGAGGGAGACAGAAAGGGAGGGAGAGGGAAGAGAGAGAAAGAGGGAGACAGAGAGAGAGAGAGAGAGATAAAGAGGGAGGGAGGAAGGGAGGGAGAAAAAATAATGTAAGAAAAAATAATGAAAGAGGAGGGAGAGAGAAAAAGAAACAGGGAGGGAAGGAGACAGAGAGAGAGGGAAGGAGAAAGAGAGAGGGAGGGAGAGAGAGAGGCAGAGAGAGGGAAGAGAGAGGGAGAGAGAGAGAAAGAGAAAGAGGGAAGGAGGAAGGGAGGGAGAAAAAATAATGAAAGATGAGAGGGAGGGAGAGAGAAAAAGAAACACGGAGGGAAGGAGACAGAGAGAGAGAGAAGGAGAAAGAGAGAGAGGGGGAGAGAGAGAGAGAGAGAGAGAGAGAGAGAGAGAGAGAGAGAGAGAGAGAGAGGGAAGAGAGAGGGAAGAGAGAGGGAGGGAGAGAGAGGCAGAGAGAGGGAAGAGAGAGGGAGGGAGAGAGAGGCAGACAGAGAAATGAAGGGTAAGATAAAGTTCCCAAAGTAGAATGTTTGCTTTTTCCCTCTGGCCCAGCTAGCTGGCCTGGACGTCCCTGGAAGGAGTTGGAGGCATGGAGATATTTGGGGCGTCCCTGTCCCTCACCCCGAGGGAACCTGTAATTTTAGGCCTCTGGGGTTAAGGAGAGAACAGAGATCTGAAGGGCCCTTTGGTGGTCAGAGTGTGGGTCCAGGAGAATGTAAGCCCTCCGAGGGCAGGAACTGTTTCATTTTCCTCTTTGTACCCCCGGTGCCTAGGACAGTGCCTGGTCCCTCCAGATCTGTATTTTTGAGACGATACTGGTAAAGTGCTCAGCACGGGGCTTGGCTGAGAGCAGAACTCTAGAAATGCTCGCTCCCACCCGAGATGGCCGGGCGTTGCTCTGTCTTTGGCTGTCCCAGCACAGGCACAGGGTCTCTTTGCCACTGGAATGTACCCTGCGAGGCAGGGACTGCTTTGCTTCTGCTTGTGTCTCTCCAGGGCAAACCCCAAGGCGCCAGGCATGGGGGGCACCTTTGCCCGCTTGGCCCTGCTCAGGCCTCCTGGCACCCCTCAGCCCGTATGCTGGTCTGGAAGCTCCTCAAGAACAGGACTCTTGCCCAGGACTCAGCACAGGTCTGCACACCCAGTGGGAGCTTAATCAATGTTTGCTGACTCATCGGTCTCGCCCCGGGGTGGGCGTCCCCGTGCCTTCTCCCCACTCACCGGTCATGGAGGCCCCGTACTTCCTGTGGCCCTTCTCCAGGGCACTCAAGGCATCCAGGGCAGCCTGGGCCCGGCTCACCAGGTAATCTGAAAATACACCCAGAGACCATGAGACGGCCCGGCCTGGCCAGGCTCCACAAAGCCCGAGAGCCGAGCAAGCCAGTTTCCTCTCCAGCCCTGCTCAGCGTGGGGGCAGAACGCTCTGTGCTGGCAAGATGGGGAAAGAGAGCGGGTGCCCATCACCCGGGGCCCCCCGAACAAGCCCAGGCCAAGGGGAGCCCCCGAGGCCCGAGGAACAGCGGCTGCGGGGATGAGCAGGAAAGCCTGGGCGAGCTTCTCTGGGCGGAACCGCAGAGAGTGCAAATGAGGAAGCCCACAAAGTGGCCACGTGGGCTCCAAGGAGCTCCGCACAGGTAGAACCATGTAAAAGAGGCGACTGTGTCCAGCCCAACTGGACTGTGGCCAGCATGCCGGCCAAAGCCTAATCGAGAATGAGCGGAACTCACACGATTGTGTCACACATTGGCCCTAACCGGGACCTGGCACGATAGTGTGCCCCCAAGATCAACGGAAAGCACACTCAGTGGACGGGGAAGCCTGGGTTCAAATCTGGCCTCAGACACTTCCTGGCTGTGTGACCCTGGGCAAGTCACTTCACCCCCATTGCCTAGCTTACTACTCTTCTGACTTGGACCAATATACAGAATTGATTCTAAGATGGAAGGTGAGGGTTAAAAAAAAGGTGGGGGATGGTGGGCAGAGAGGGGAGCATACATACGTCCTCTGACAGTAGCTGAGGTGTTGACTGGCTTGGTTGAGCACTTGTTGCCCTCCGGCCTTTGGTACAAGGGCGGCCGGGCATCTGCAGAAATGCCAAGTGCCGGAGCCGCTGCCCTGCTTCCTCTATTCCTCCCTCCCGCCCTCACCTGGAGAGCTGGTACAGCGCAGGTGCAGGGGGTCGTCCAGCTTGCTCACAGCGTCCTTCACGGTGTTCTCTGCCTCTGTCACGGCAGCCTGGAGCACAGACAGCTGCTCATCCAGGAGTCTCTGCTGTAGCCCCTGGTGCTGGGCATCCTGGGAAGGAACACACAAACCATCCCCATCCATGAAGGGCTCCAAGTTCACAATGTGCTTTGTGAGAATCCTCCAAGGTAGGCTGCGGGACAGGGTAGTATTATCCCCATTTGGCAGATGGGCAAACTGAGGAGGAGGGGTTGACTTACACCGAGGCCAAGACTCCAGGGTGTACAGATGGCTTAGTCTGGTGGTGTCAAAGTCAAAGAGAAACAAGGGCCGCTCCATCAAACTACCTATTCCCAGGGTCACCTCACCGGGAAGTGTCTGAGACCAGAATTGAACCCAGGACCTCCTGGCTTCTGAGACACCTAGCTGCCTCTTTTTATTTAATTTGTTAAATATCCTCCAATACTGTTTTAATCTGGTTCTGGCTCCTTGTATTCAACACCTCTGATCTAGGTCAATAGCCTCATTTTATTTTTATTATTATTTTTAAATGCATTTATTTATTTATTTTTAGGGTATTTTTCCATGGTTACATGATTCATCCCCCTCCTAGAGCTGACAAGCAATTCTACTGGGCATTATATGTATTATTGAACAGCCTCATTTTATAGCGGGGGGGAAAGAGAGGCTCAGAGAAGTTAAGGAATTTGTACAGTCACACAGCAAAGCAAGCGTCACTTGAGATTTGAACTTGACTCTAAGTCTGGTGCTCTCTCCAATGCCCACCCAGTGTTTTGTCTCAGGGAAGGAGGGTACCAGGAGTACAGGAAGGATGTCTAGTCTAATTACCTCATTTTACAGAATAGGAAACTGAGGTACAGGGAAATGAAGTGACTCAGAATGGGATCCTAGCCCTAGACCTGGAAGGGATTTAAAAAACCATCTAGATCCAGGATTTATTTTATAGATGAGGAAGCTAAGGCCCAAGAGCCCTAGACGCAGGTCTCCTGAAGGAGAGAAGTTGTTGACTCCTTCCCAGCCTCTTGGGAGGAAAGTCCTACCAGGGAGTAGGGAGCACAGGTTACCTTCTCTGCTAGCTTCCCCTGCAGCTCGCCAATCTCCCGGCTGCTCCGCTCTTGCTCCCGGATCAGAGCTGCCTCCTTCTCCTCCACCAGACTCTGAGCCGACTGCAGTTCGGATTCCCTCTGCCTCATGGTGCTGCTCAGAGACTCCTTCTCCAAGTGCATGGCATCAAGCTTGGAGCTCAACTCGGAACCGCTCTGTAACCCCCCCCCCCCAGAAGACAGAGTGAGGCCCTCCTCAATGGGCCTGACCCATTGAGAAGAAAGAAAGGAGATAGGGAGGAAGAGAAAGGGGGAGGAGGGAGAGAGAGAGAAATGCCTTTCCTAATCCTCCTTAATCTTAGTGTCTTCCTTGTAGGATTATTCCCAACTAATCTCATATGTATCTTATTTGTACAAACTGGGAGTTTAGAGGCTGCAGGCCCTCTTGAATCCAGGCCAGCCCAAGACTACATCAACTTCCCTGGCTCATTGTGAGCCTCTGGGCCCCCAAACCTCCAGATCTTTTACAGATAACGTATCCCAGGTCACTGGAGGGATTCTGTATGCATGAACGCATATGTAAGTGTATATGTGGAAATTATATTTTATATAAAGATAATTTTATTTTTATATTTTATACATGTATATGTACATACATAAAAACAGAAAATGTGTGACCCTATCTTCTTTCTGATTTTACATATATACATATATATATACACACATACACACACATACCCATAAATAATCCCTATAGTGGCAGAAACACTCATTATAAATAAGAATATAAAAATATTTATTGTTGTTTGGTCATTTCAGTCATGTCCAATTCTTTGGGATCCCAGAGTGGATTGCTGTTTCCTTCTCCAGCTCATCTGACAGATGAGGAAACTGAGGCAAACAGGGTGAAGTGACTTGCCCAAGGTCACCCAGCTAGGAAGTGTCTGAGGGCAGATTTGAACTCAGGAAGTGGAGTCTTTGTGCCTCTAGGTTTGGTGCTCTGTGCATTATGGTGGCACCTCGCTGCCCTGGGAATATATGTACATACACCTTACATAAATGTCTATCTAGTCTAGTCACTCTTTCCCTTATCAGAAGCAAGCCTCCTTATGAGCAGGGTCTATGAGGAGAATAACCAACATTTCTCCTGTGCTTTCTAGGTTCCTCACAACCAGAGGCTGCTCTCCTTTCCTTTCTGTACCCCCTGTGCTTGGTATGCAGCAGGCCATTAGCCAGGGCTTTTCTTCCATCCATCTATCCATCCATCATTTCATTAGAGCCTCCTTGGCCTTCACTGGCCAAGATGTCACGAAGGTAGAGAACTCCCTGCTGAGGAAACTTTCTACTAATGTGGGCTGCTCCCTTTTCTGCCATTCCAAAGGCTTGATGAGTCACCCAGGACAACGACAGATTCAGCTCATCTAATCGGTGTTCTTTAGAAGCAGGACTCGAACTCGGGTGTTCCTAACTCTGGGGCTGCCTCTCTGAGCTGAGTACTACAGATATTCCCATCATCCCTCTTATACCCATCTAGAGATACGTCTTGATTCTGTATTGTTATATAACAGCATAATATTATGTTGTTATAATAGGATAGGCTATGTAATGTTACAATAAACCACTCTATGTTTTTATACATAATATCATAGTCTTTATTCTATACTGTTATGTTTAGTATTGTTATACTGTGATAGGCTAATATTACACATTACAATCAATTAGTCTATGTTTTTAAACATAACTTCATCCCTATTTTATAAGTAAGGAAACTGAGAGAGGCTAAGAGGTTAAGTGTCTTGCTCACAGTCACACAGCTAGGAGGGATCCAGGGCAGGACTTGAATCCAGAGCAGGCCCTACAGGTTTTCTGGTCATCATTTTCCCAGTGAAGGAAGGGGTGGTTGAAAGAGCTTCAGGGGACTCAGCTAGACAGTTTCCAGGGTGGGATTTGAACCTGGGCCTTTCTGTCTCCACTTCCAGCACCTTCTCCCCCAAGCTAGGCCAGTCTTGTGTCTTCTAGCTGCCTAGCACAGAGCCCTCCAGCAGAGGGCGCTCCATACACACCCAATGAAAGCAAGATCTCCAGGGGAAGAGGGAAGCTTTCCAGCATCTTAGTCTTAATCTTAGTCTCCAGGATGTCCTGGCCAGAGCCAAAAAGGATGCCAAGTCCTTGGGGTAGGGCAAACCTTTGTGCTCTCATGGACGTGGATGGGAGAACTGGTGGCCATCAAACCCAATCCCTCTTTTTACAATGGGGAAACAGAGGCACAGAGGGGCAGTGACTATCACAGGATCCTAGATTTAGAGCTGAAAGCAGCCTTGAAGGTCTAGTTCAACAACTTCATTTAACCAATGAGGAAACTAAGGCACAGAGCCTGGACCCTAAGCACCACCGCCCTGTGTAACCTTCCCTAGTTCCCGATGAAAGAGTTTCCTCAAATCTGAGACACTCGCCAGTGTCCCTCCTGCCAGTGGTGCTTCTCTACCCACCTTATTTCCTCCCTAGAGACTTGATAAACCAACAGAGGAGTGCTGAGCCCCGACTCAGGAAGACCCGAGTTCAAATCCAGCCTCTTCTCTAGGAAAATCACTCAACTCCTCTTGAGGTGTGAAATGAGGAACAACAGCGTCCCTGTCGGGTTCTCCTACCTGCTCCTTGTGGCTCAGTGTCTCCTGAACCCGGACCAACTCCCCTGCTTTGGCCTCCAGCTCTCTCTTTAGCTTCTCCAGCTGGTAACTCTGGTCCTCGAGCTGGGATGGGACAATGTGTTACCCAGGGGAGCCAGGGGCCTCAGGAATGGGGGGAGAGCAGGGGCTGGCGCCACCGTTTGGGGTCTTTATTCAGTGTGGTCTAATCACAATCAGGGCAGGGGACAGTGCTCAGGGGCATCTCCTTATTGGGGGGCTCTCTAGAGGCAGGGGTTGTGTGTTGGGTGTCTGGGGTGCTGGGGGGCTGGGGAGGCATGGGAAAGGGAAGCAGCTCCTTATAGGGGGCTCTCCAGGAGCAGTGACTTAGTCGCTTCTCTCCTCTTGGTCTTGGGCTCGAGGGAAGGATTAGCCAGCCCCCTCCCCCGCCCCCCCCCCGGAACTGGGGTCCCCAGGGAGGGAGTGGGAGCAAGACACTTACCTTCATCTCCGACTCACGCTTGACCTGCTCCATCTGGAAGGCCAGCTGTTCCTTGACCCGGGCCACCTCCTCCTGGCTCTGCTGGGTCACGGTCAGCTGCTTGGCCGTATCTGCGTTCTGAGGTCAGACAGATCGCCACTGTCATCATCATCTAGAAAGCCTCCCACTTCCCAGACTTGGGTCAGCTCCAAAGGGAGGGTGTTTCATAAAAGCCTGCTGACTGACTGTGTGATAGACCCAGATTCTGCACGCTGCCTCCTCTTCTAGAAGGGAAGCTCTTTGAGGGCAAACTCCGATTTTTTATTGTATCAGTCCAAGAAGGGTAAGTGACTTGCCCAGAGTCACTCAGCTAAGAAGTGTTGAGGTCAGGTTTGAACTCAGGAAGATGAGTCTCCTTGCTTCCAGGCCCAGCACGCTGGCACCATCTAGCTCTCCCCTTTTGTCTTTCTCTGTATCCATGGTGCTTGGCACACAGTAGGCTCTTTACTGACCCAATGCCCAATTTTATTTTTTATTTATTTTTAATTAAAAATTTTTTTTTAAATTTTATTTATAGTTTGAAGCCACCCATCCAGTGACCAATGGAGGCCCAAGGGCCTGCCTGCTGCTCTTGGTTCTAGGGGTGCCCCCGGGGGGAGGGAGAGGCCTGTACCTTTCTGAGGAGCTCAGCGTGGGTGTTGATAAGCTCACTGTGTTTCTCCTTCAGCTTGTTGTAGCGGGCCTCGGTGGCACTGGCCTTCTCTAGAAAAAGGGGGCGAGGATGGCTTAGGAAGGGCAGGATGTGAGCCCCGCCTCCTCGCCTCCCCGCCCTGTGAAAATGACCACAGTGATATTAACAGAAACCCACTAAGATGGAGCCGGAGGCCCAGTGGCTGTAATGACTCATCTCCGGCTGGGACGAGGAAACGTGCCCCCTCACACGCCTTGATGGGGCACTTTAAGGCTTGCAAAGCCCTTCACAGAACTCCGTTACCTCGTGGGCTCCTGGGACCCGGGTGCTATTGTCACCAGGCCCACTCTACACGCCAGGAGACTGAGGCCCACAGATGAGCTTTGAATTCAGGCCTTCCTGACTCCCGAGTCTAAAGCTCCATTCACACTCCCTTCCCTTCTGCCCTTGTTTCCTTCTTTCCCTGCCCAGGGGCCCCCTATAGACACCCCCCTCCTATGGGCTCCTGGCTCCCTTCCTTCTGCCTCCCCGATCCCCTCTGGGGCAGGCCCTCGTCACGCCTGGATTACTGTGGGGCTGAGTGCTGACACTGCCCTGGCAGAGGGAGCCCTGCCTAGAGTGAGGCAGGGTCACGGGGCTGTCAAGGGGACCTCGGTGCAGCCCAGGGCCAGGACCTACTCTCGGCCTCCTGGTAGAGGCCCTGGGCCTTCTCCTGCTCCAGCCGGGCCTTCCTCAGTTGCTCCAGCTCGTCCCTCAGTTGCTCATTATCCACCAAAGCCTTCTGCTTCTGCTTCCGCTGCTCCTCCAGTTCAGCCTCCAGCCCGTTCACCTGGCCCTTCAGCTGCGTGATGTACCTCTGGGCCTGGTTGCGGCAGGGAAGGAGAGTCAGAGGTCCCTCAGGCCCCTCCTCCCTATGGCCCAAGGACCCAGCAGCCACCCAGTGACCCCGGGGCGGTGCCCTGGGCATCTCTTTCTGAAGCTATAGAGTGGGTGCTAGCCTGCGCTGGTAGAGGGAGTTTCCTCGCCTGGGAGGTCCCCAATGAAATTAAAACTCTAATCCTGAGTCCAATTATGATTTTAATTATAGATTGTTATGCAGTATCCATTAGGCCTGGGTCAGCTATTTTTTTAAAATACCCTCACCTTCCGTCTTAGAATCATTACTGTGTATTGGCTCCAAGGCAGAAGAGTGGTAAGGGCTAGGCAATGGGGGTCAAGTGACTTGCCCAGGGTCACACAGCTGAGAAGTCTGAGGCTAGATTTGAACCCAGGACTTCCCGTCTCTAGTCCTGGCTCTCCAACCCCCGATCCCATTCCCCTGTTCAACTCTTCATGACCTCATTTTGGGGGATTTCTTGGCAAAGATGCTGGAGTGGCTTAGCCATTTCCTTTTCTAGCTCATTTGACAGATGAGGAACCTAAGGCAAACATCGTTACGTGACTTGTCCAGGGTCACATAGCTAGTGAGTGTCTTGAGGCCAGATTTGAAGTCAGGTCTTCTGAACTCCAGGCCCCACACTAATTCATTGCACTATCTAGCTGCTCCATGATTATTGCGGTATTACAAATAACTCCCTATGGGGAAAAACTCACCTCCAGCTTGATCTTGTCAAGTTCAGCTCGGAGCATCTCGACCTCCCTCTTAAGGTTTTCAATCTGGAGGTCCCTGTGGGCACACCATGATCAGGCTACATTGGGGAGGTGCCCAAGGTAGGCGGCATTCAGACCCCATCCCAGCTGTGGGCTTGACCCTGAGCTCTTTGCTTCCCCCCCCCCCACGTTTCCTGTCTGTCTTCTCTCTCTGACCTTGTCAGCTCCCACAGGTTTAACCATCATCTCTACAAGGATGACTTTATAGATCTAGCCCCCGCCTCTCCCCTGAGCTTCAGTCCCCTCCTCAGTGGATATTTCAAACTGAGTATACTGGAGGCATTGTCCCCTCAATCTGTATGAGAGGGAAAGTGTGATCTCTGTCCCCCAACTCTCCTCTTTGTCAGGGGCATCACCATCCCTCAGGCTCACAGGCTCACCCTCAGTCTTGTTCTCACCCCTCAGAGCCCATCAGTTGTGAAATGTTGTTTCTCCTACCTCTGCCTCTCTTTCATCTTCTCTCCCTCTCTCTGTCCCTCTCTTTCTCCTCCATCTCTTCTCTGTCTCTCTCCTTCCCTCTCTGTTCCTTTTTTCTCTCTCATCTTCCTTTTCTCCATCTCTTGTCTCTCATCTTCTCTCCCTCTCTCTTCTCTCATCTTTTCTCCCTCTCTCTTCTGTCATCTTTTCTCCCTCTCTCTCTCTCCTCTCATCTTTTCTCCCTCTCTCTCTCTCCTCTCATCTTCTCTCCCTCTCTCTCTTCTCTCATCTTTTCTCCTTCTCTCTCTTCTCTCATCTTCTCTCCCTCTCTCTTCTCTCATCTTTTCTCCTTCTCTCTCTTCTCTCATCTTCTCTCCCTCTCTCTTCTCTCATCTTTTCTCCTTCTCTCTCTTCTCTCATCTTCCCTCCCTCTCTCCTCTCATCTTTTCTCCCTCTCTCTCATCTTCTCTCCCTCTCTCTTCTCTCATCTTCTCTCCCTCTGTCTCTCATCTTTTCTCACTCTCTTCTGTCATCTTTTCTCCCTCTCTCTCTTCTCTCATCTTTTCTCACTCTCTCTCATCTTCTCTCCCTCTCTTCTCTCATCTTTTCTCCCTCTCTCATCTTCTCTCATTCTCTCTCTCATCTTTTCTCCCTCTCTCTCCTCTCATCTTCTCTCCCTTTTTCTTCATCTCTTCTCTCTTCTCCCCTCTCTCTCTTTCCATCTCTCTATCTCTCTCCTTCCCTCCCCTCTTTTTCTTCTCTCACCCTCTCTCCTCCCTCTTACCATTCCTGTGACTTTACTGGTGTTAGGGATTCTCAAGGAGGAAACTCCCTCTCCCAATGACACTTGCTATCTAGCTTCTATTCTCTTGCCCAGCATCACACAGCTATTAAGTGTCTGAGGCCATATTTGAACCCACAATTTCCCATCTCCGGGTCTGACACCATCTATAGAGCTACCCAGCTGCCCCTCATGGCGGGCTCTTAACAAATGCCGGTTTCTTGGGCAAATGGTTAACTCGAAGGATTTCCCACGGTGTAGTGACTGCCCTGGTACCAGAACCACTAGTTATAGGCTCTGTATGCAAACGTATGAGAAATAATGTCCAGAATGGGGACCCCGTAAGATTCTTGGTCAGCAAATATTCAGCTATCATCCTTGTTCCCTATGTACCAGGGCGAGAAAATGGGCTCACACTCCACAGAAAGTTTTCTGACAAAAGCAAGGTCTTTGGTTAACAAACATTATGCTTAGGTAAGACATGAAAGTAACCCAAATCTCTCTCCCCAGATGTTCTGGTTGAAGCCCATTTCAATGGGCACTGGGTTTTTGTCTTACAATGCCCTTTTTCAGATCCTAAGGGGTATCTGGGATCTATCTCCCCACCCCCTGCCCTTCAGAGCACTGGAAGGAACCTCTCATAGTTAACCGAGTCCAACTGCCTCATTTTGCAGATGAAGAAACTGAGGCAAATACACTTAAGTGATTTGCCCACAGTCACAGAGCTACAAGTGCTTGAGAAAGGCTTTGAACTCGTCTTCCTGATTTTAAGTCCAATTCCCTATCCAATAAACCCTGGAAACACAGTTGCCTCCCCACTCAGCCTTCATCCTTCCAGACTGAAGGAAGAGACCTAATTGTAGCTCTGCCAGTGGAGTGTCCCCTCCTCTCCCCCGAGATTCTGGGCCCCTCACCTATCATCCTTCACTGTGCCATTGGGTGGTCCAAATGTCTGCTCGAAGAGGTCAGCCACCACCTAGGAAGAGTCAAATCAAACCACCAGGATGACTTTTATTTGACTTCGCATCACCCTCTCTGTGCCAGGAGAAGCCCAAGGGATAGTAGCAGAACCCACTCATTCATTCATTCACTCACTCACAGCCTCATTCATTCAACTGAACCAGCAGGGCCTTAGATGGGACCCTAAAGGATTAATTAATCCCTCGTGGGGTTATTCCAGCCTTCTCCTCTCCCCTTGCCAGAGCTGGGCCCTTTTTGCCATGGCCTTCCAAGCAGAAGAGCTCAAGCAGTGAGGGAAGCTGATGGCCCCCAGGCTCTTACCGGGGGTTCTCCAGCCGGGGGGCCAGAACTGATCTCAATGAGATTTTCTGGCTCCTCATCCTCAGGGGCTTCATCAGGGATCACAACCACTGGTTTGATGTGCTCGGCCAGAGCTGAGGCCCGCAGGAAATTGGGAGGACCCTGCGGGAGGACAAAGAAGACCCGATGCTCAGAAGGAGAGCCTCAGACTTGGAAGGGACCAAGTCCCATCTGAACAATCCTCTCCATCAGAGAAAAATCACTTCTCTTGGCTCTGTCTTCTAAGGCCCATCAGAACAAGGTCGACCCCTCTTGTGAGCAATATCCACTGGATATGTGAAGACGGCTCATGTGTCCCCAAAGTCTTCTCTTCTCCAGGCTAAGCAATCCCACAATCTTCGACAGACCTTCGTACAGCCTCCTCGCGGTCACTTGTCGCTCTCTGCTCCCCTAACCCTGCTGAGAACCTCCTGAACTGACCCATCCCGGCCGGGAGCCGAGAACCCAAGATCCATCCCAACTGCCTGCTTGGGGATCTCGGGGCACCACAATCAAATCCGCGAGCGAGGCTCGCACCCTTTTCAGCCTTTGCTAGGGGTCTATTCACACACTCAAGGAGAGGGACAACGATACCTCTGGCAGCCGAGGAATCTGGATGAGGCGTTTGAAGTAAAGCATGTCGGAGGCCCTTCGGAAGAAGTTTCTGAGGCTGTGGACAGGGAGAGGTTAGAGAGTGTCAGGTCAGGCCAGGGCGTGGCTTCTTAGCCTGGATTCTATGAACTAAAATTTAGAAATTTTAAATTTAAATTTAGAAATTTTTAATTTAAAATTTAGAAAATGTCCATTTTAAATTTAGAATTTAGAAAATTTTAATTTGAAAATTAAAATTAAAATTCTAAATTAAAAATTAAGTTTTAAAAATTAAAATAAAAACATTTAAATTTAAAAATCCATTTACAAATTATTTGGGGGGCAGATCCCAATTGATCATTTGAGGATGGAATGGGGGGATTGGGAAAGGCTTCCTGTGGGAGATGGCTTATAAACTAAGTCTCGACGGAAGCTGGTGGTTCTATGAGATGATAGTGAGGAGGGAGGAGGGTGTTCCAAAGGCAAGGACGGCTAAGTGCGAGGAACACCAAGCAGGTCTTTTGTACAAGGGCTGACCTCTCTCATCCCAGTGTCTCCCCCTTCCCAGAACCCCTGTGACAAGGAGTCGGGTCAGGCTCCAAAGAGGGCAATTCAGGCCACTTTTCTCAGGAAGGTGCCATAGGCCACTGCTGTTGTCTCTGGGCCTGCCTCCTGTTACCTGTGAAACTGCTCATGGAAACGATCCCTGTGACCCTGTAGTGTGTCAGCAGGCAGACCTGGGGGGCAAGAAGAATGCTTTATAGTCATTCACAAAACACAGCAAGGTTTCACGAATGTTATCTTCTTTAGATTACCTCCCCCATTTTATAGATCAGGAAAGTGATGCTCTAATAGATAAAGAAACAGACTAGCCTGCGGTCATGTGCCCAGTAAGTAGAGATGCCAGACACAGGAATTTCCTAAAAATCAGGAATGCTGACTTTAAGGAATTCCAGGTAATACAATATCCATTTTACAGATAATTAAGCTGAGGCTGAGAAGGGATCACAGAGTCAATAAGTGCCATTTGTTGTTGTTTTGACTCTTCCTGACCCCATTTGGGGTTTTCTTGATAAAGACACAGGAGTGTTTGCCATTTCCTTTTCCAGCTCATTTTACAAATGAGGAAACTGAGGCAAACAGGGTAAAGCAACTTGCCCAGAGTCACACAGCTAGTCTGCCATTTCCTTCTCCATATCATTTTATAGATGAGGAAACTGAGGCCAACAAGGTGAAGTTATTTACCCAGGGACACATAGCTGATTTGCCATTTCCTTCTCTGGCTCATTTTACAAATGAGGAAATTTCGGTAAAAAGAGTAGTGACTTGTCCAGGATCACACAGCTAGTAAGTGTCTGAGGCTGGTTTTGAACTCATGAAGAAGAGTCTTCCTGACTTTAGGCTCAGCATCTACTAGCATCTAGGGCCTGGCTGCCCTAGTATGTGCTAAACTGCTTTTCACTCCTTCTGTTATAGGAATTGGTCCTCTGGAGAGGGGAGAGGAATATGTGCCAGGACCTGAACCCAGGTCTTCTGACTCCAAGGCTGGCTCTCTATTATTAAGTCATGCTACATATGATAGAGTATTCATTATCCCCATTTTCTAGATCTAGACTCTGAGGCTGAGATGTTGACTGATCCCATCAGCAGTGGGATTTGAACCCAGGTCTTCCTGTCTGAAACAGTCCATCCATCCAGCTGTGAAGCTTTGCTGACTTACCACTCACTACTTGTCAAATTTGCTTTAGATTCCAAAGGCTTCATGTCACTTTCTAGGGAGCCCATGAGGGCAGAGAGGATGGGAGACCCCAACAGGAATCCACCTGGCCCCCCACATCTCCCTCCCCACCCTGCCCCTCTCCATCTCTGTAGAATAATATTTTATATAATAACAATAATAGGGAATAATGACAATCCCTTTAGGATTGGGCCTCTCGGAGGCCCAGGGCCTTTATCCAAGTTTGTCTCTACACTCAGTGACCACATGCGGACCTGGAAAAGAGCAATAACTTGGTCGTCACCTGGAAAAAAAAATCCCTCAACCTGTTGGCCAGGCAGGCGGGTCATCAATAACAACAGCAACAACAATAATAACAACTGCAGGGCTTTAAAGCTTGCAAAGTGCTTCGAGAGGCCATCTCCTTGGAGGCAGGGAGTCCAGGTACCTGGTGCCCCTTTTACAGATAAAAGCACAGGTTCCAGCAAAGGGAAGTGACCTGCCTTGGACCACACAGCAACTCTGTTCAGAGGCAGGATTCAAAGCTGGATCTGCCCTGATTCGGAGCCCAGAATTCTGTTTTGCGGCCTCCCACCCAGGAGGCGTTCAGGGAATGAATGTCTGTTGGACAGATGTCAACCTGTCAGCCAGTTTTTCAATTATTCACTCGTTCCTCCAGGAAATACTTATTACTCGTTGGGGATGACGGGAGATGGTGGGGATGCAGGAGGAATAAAAATGGTAGCTGATTCCTAGTTGTCTTTGGAAGGCATTATGCAAATTTAGAAAACCATATTAATTAATTAAGAAAGAATAAATGCTTGGCTTTATTATTATGGTTGAGTCATTCATTCATGAATATTAATAAAGTTGTTAATAATATTAAAACCAAGCCTTTAAAATGAGTCTGCAATTTGTGAGTTCCCGCTGATGGCTTTGTGGTTAGTTTGTGAGGAGCAGGAAGAGAAACCTCAGGCCCTCAAAGGGTTAAAATAATAAGGTGGCCCCAAATCATCTTTTTTTTTTTAAACCCCTACCTTCCATCTTAGCATGGATACTAAGTATTAATTCCAAGGCAGAAGAGCAGTAAGGGCAGGGCAATGGGAGTTAGTGACTTGTCCAAGGTCACACAGCTAGAAATATCTAGGGCCATATATATTTGAACCCAGGATCTCCCTTTCCCAGGCATGGCTCTCCATCCACTGAGTCAGCTAGTTGCCCCCCAGATCATCTACAAAGTGGAAAATCCACAAGTGAGGCCAGCAGGAGCTCCCTGGGATCTGGCTGAACGGAAAGGCTCTCATTGGGCCTTGAACCATGTCCCGAGAGCCGCTGCTTTCATGGAGGGGCAGAGAGGAGGCAGGAAGGCTGAGGGACAGACAGAAGGGAAGGACTCACAGGAGTGCAGTTTGAACATGAGCTTGACCGTGTAATGGTAGAGGTGGCTGCAGTCCTGGATCACTTGGATGAGCGGGGCCAGGCGGCACTGGCCCGATGCCATCTGAGACACGGCAATGGCGGTGTTGAGCTGTCGGAACACTGACGGGAGAAAGCCTTAGTAAGAGGAGGCAGGGACTGGTTGGAGGGCTCCCCAGATTCTGTCCCTAGAGCTGGTAGGGACCTCCTAGAGTCTAATGCCCGAATTTTACAGGAGGAAACTGAAGCTCAGGGAAACCAAGTGACTCATCTGTCACAGGATGTGGGATCTCAAGCTGGTGGGGATCTCATCAAATCTCTCATTTTACAGAGGAGGAAACTGAGGCTCAGGGAAATGAAGTGACTCATCTGTCACAGGATGTGGGATCTCAAGCTGGTGGGGATCTCATCAAATCTCTCATTTTACAGAGGAGGAAACTGAGGCTCAGGGAAATGAAGTGACTCATCTGTCACAGGATGTGGGATCTCATCAAATCTCTCATTTTACAGAGGAGGAAACTGAGGCTCAGGGAAATGAAGTGACTCATCTGTCACAGGATGTGGGATCTCAAGCTGGTGGGGATCTCATCAAAGTCCTCATTTTACAGAGGAGGAAACTGAGGCTCAGGGAAATGAAGTGACTCATCTGTCACAGGATGTGGGGTCTCAAGCTGGTGGGGATCTCATCAAATCTCTCATTTTACAGAGGAGGAAACTGAGGCTCAGGAAGTTTAGTGTCTCATTCAAAGCCACACAGGTAATCCATGAAGCCAGGTCTTTCTAACTCCAAGCCCAGTGTGTGCCTCAGGGTTTGGGGGTCCTGGCTTCCAGGCTGTCTGCAAGATGTTAAAGAGGGGCAGACGGACGCTTCGGTCCCCGGGTCAGCCTTCCTCAGAGACATTCGAGAACCAGAATAGCGACTCCAGATCGAGCATTCTTTCCACAGACCATCGGCCGGGGATCGGCTGAACCAGGCAGCCTCAGAGGGTTGACCTGTGATTCTGCCCGTGTCTACCAGGCCGCTTGGGCCACCCTCGGGAACCCAGAGGAGGATGAGCCTAACTTTGCCAGGCTGGAGAGGACAGAGCTGGGAGCAAAGGTCGGGAGGGCCGCAAGTGGTCAATAAATATTGATTACTACGTGCCAGGCTCTGCGCCAAGTGCTGGAGATCTGGGGTCGATGAGGACCAAGTTGCCCACAGTCTGCGTATTCCTAGTGGCTGACTTGGGACGTTGTGGGCTCCCTTCATGGGAGGTCATCAAGCAGAGGCCGGACGGAAGATGGCTTATCGGGTATATTACAGAGTAGAATTCCCAGCCAGGGACAGGTGGAACAAGACCTCTGGGGATTCTGCTCCAAGGCCTAGGGGTCAGCCAACCAGACAGCTCCCACAAACTGCGCTCTCCATCCCCCGGCCCACCTCGGCCCCTTCCCTCCTTTTTTTTTTTAACAATATTTTATTTGGTCATTTCCAAACATTATTCATTGGAGACAAAGATCATTTTCTTTTTCTCCCCCCCTGCCCTCCTTTTTAAAACAAAACGGAATCATCCAAAACGGCTTTGAGGAGGCCACCAAAAATAAACAAACAACAAAACACAATTACTCTTTCCGGGCAGGCCGGTGAAACTATGGGGGCTTCCTGCCAGGGCTGCAGCTACCTCTCGGCCCGGGAAAGTCTGAGCCTGGTCAGGAAGGGTGCCTCCCGCTAGGGACAGAGGAAGGGAATGAGCCAGCCCCCAGGCCCCTTGCCCTCTCTAGCTCTGTCGTTCTCTCCATCTCTGTCTCTCTGTCTTTATGGGATGGAAGAAACAGGTACAAATATAGTTGTTGGAGGAGCTGAATAAGATATTAAAATATATATATATATATATATGCATTCTCTCATTGGGATAGCGTTTTAAGATTTACAAAGCCCTTTACAAAGGTTCTCTCGTTTGGTTCTCAGAATAACCCTAAGAGGTAGATGCTATTATTATCCCCATTTTATAGATGAGGAAACAAAGGCAGAGTCACACAGCTAAGGAAGTGTATGAGGCAGGATTTAGCTACTTTATCTTGCCACCCTCTGTGGTAGGGGCTATTATTATCCCCATTCTACAGATGAGGAAAATGGAGGCATTCACCCCTGGCCTTCCTTTCTCCAAGTCACCAGCACGGAAGTTCCACAGCTTGTCTGCTTGGCTGGAGGCCTGGAGGAGTAACCTGCATGTCTCTGTCTGAGTCTGGGAGGGAGAGCAGAGCAGCACAGTGGTTGCCACTTGGAGAAATGTTGCCCAGGGAGGCACCTCGGTGGGAATCTGCCCTCCTTTCCCTGGGCCTCAGATCCTCCCTGGCTGCAGGACGAAGCTCACAGGGCTGGCAACCTGCCCTCTTTCCTTCTCTCCTGCTCCTACTCAAGTCCAACTCTGGCAGTCTGGGAAATTCCACCCAAAGCCCAGATCGCCTTCCTCTCCTGGGGGGTGGGGTGGGGGAGATGATGACAACTCACCTGATTCTGAGAGTTTCAGCTCACAGTCCATATAATCAAACATCTCCACGGTGAGCTGGAAGCTAAAGGCCAAGAGAGAGACGAGAACGGGCTGGGGGGAGGACAGGCTGGGTGGCATAGTCTATGGGGGGCTGGGGGTGCAAGATGGAGGACGGGAAGGGACCTTGGGGTCATCTGGCCCAATTCTGTCATTTTGCAGAGGAGGAAACTGAAGGTTAATTTAAAAAAAAAAATTTTTTTTAAAAACCCTTACTTTCCGTCTTGGAGTCAATACTGTGTATTGGCTCCAAGGCAGAAGAGTGGTAAGGGCTAGGCAATGGGGGTCAAGTGACTTGCCCAGGGTCACACAGCTGGGAAGTGTCTGAGGCCAGATTTGAACCCAGGACCTCCCATCTCTAGGCCTGGCTCTCAATCCACTAAGCTACCCAGCTGCCCCCTGAAGGTTAATTGATTTGTCCAAAAATTATATGGGGACCACGTGGCTGAGCTGAGGTCATTAGTCAGAACCCATGATTCCAAATATGGGGCTCTTTGTACCAAGCTAGGCTGCATCACACTTAGGAAACACACTTATGGTAGAAACCTGCCATGCTTCCTGAAAAATGGCCAGTTTTAGCCCCAAAGAAGAGCCCCAGTCATCATCATCACCATCGTTTTATGGTTCCAAAGGGTTTATAAATAGGATCTCATTTGGTCCTCATACCAACCTTGAAGGTAGGTGTGATGGTTTATCCCCACTTTACAGATAAGAAAACTGAGGCAGAGCAAGGGTGTGACTTGCCCACAGTCACACAGTTAGGAAGCAGGCCAGGCAGAATAATAAAAGAGCTCCTCCTGACTCCAAGTCTAGCATCATTCTCCTTTTTGGGGCTTAGTGCAATCTAGTCTGAAGCCAAAGAACTGACCACAGTAGTGGGTTCAATTCTCTTGGCACCATTAGCCACGTGTGTCAAGAGAGACTGAAGAGGTCTATAGGAATGGCTTAGAGGGAAGCTCTGAAGTTCCCTGTGACAACAACCAGGGGAGAACCTGGGGGAAGCCGTCCATTTGGGAAGATGAATGAGTGGGCCCATAAATACGTCTGGATGACTGATGAGCTCATCATCCATCACTTCCTTCTGTCTCAGAAGCTGTGCTCCCATAGAAGTTCCCCCATCCCTGCCCTACCCCAGGCCTTCAACCTCCCCCTTGGTGGCCAAATCCCAGAACCCTTAGCACACTCACATGTTGTTGACATCTGTTCCAGCTGCCTTTTCTAGCACCTCATCGGTCACCTCCAGGCCTGGGGGGAATTGTGGATGCTGTCAGAGAAAGGAAGGGGGAGGGAGAGAGAAAAAGACAGGGGAGGGAGAGGGAGAGAGAGGAGGTGGGAGGGAAGGAAAGAAAGGAAAAGGAAAGGGAGGAAGGGAGAGAGAGGGAGAAAGGAAAGGAGGAAAGGAGAGAGGGAAGGAAGGAGAGTAAGAGGAGAGGAGAGAGAGAGAGGGAGGGAAGGAGAGTAATAGTAGGAGGGAGAGAGAGGGAAGGAGAAAGGAAGTAGGGAGGGAGAGAAAGAAAAAGAAAGAGAAGAGAGGAAGGAAAAGAGAGGGAGAGAGGGAGAAAGGAGGAGGAAAGAAGAGAAATAGAAGGAAAGGAAAGGGAGAAGAGGGAGAGAGAGAGGGGGGGAGAGGGGGGGGGGAGAGAGAGAGAGAGAGAGAGAGAGAGAGATCAGGCTGTGACTCAGAAACCTCCCAGCCACTCTTCCAGCCTACATCATTGGGAAGGAGACCTGGCTTCATCCCAAATCTCATCTGCCTCTTGGGCAGCTCCAGCAGGAGAAACCACTGTATTGGCTTATTGGCTCCCACAGCCAATCGAGGTTGGGAAGGAAGTGCACGCTAACCAGGAGGGTCAGATGAGACGCCAGGAAGGACATCCAGATTCTAAATCACACCTGGAATTTCTTCCTGGGCCAAGTGCAGGCTCTTAAAATAACTACAATAAATTCAATCCAACAAACATTTCCTGAGGCAGGATGAGCCCAGTAGGGACTGCCCCCTCCTTCATAATTCTTGAACATCTCTTGCCTGGATCAGCCCATCCATCTCCCACCTTCCCGAATTTGCACAGGATGGGCCCCACATGTGTACGGCTCTCCCTCTTCACCTTCACTTCTTAGACTCCCTTCCAAAGCTCCGCTCAAATACTACCTTCGATGGGAGGTTCTGATTTCCCCAGTCATTAACATCTCCCCCCATCCTGCCAAACAAAACAACATCCTTCCATCTCTTCTGCACCACCTTCAACATGAAGCTTTCCCTGCAAGTGCTCCCCCTTCCAAAGACCTCATGTTTCATTACTTTGTAGATATCTTATTTATTCTGTATTTGGGGCAGTTAGGTGGCTCAGCAGATAGAGCCCTGGGCCTGGCATCAGGTAAACCTGAGTTCAAATCTAGCTGTACCTCCAGCCATATCACTGATGGGTTTATACCCCAACGAGATAATAAGGGGAAAGACATATAAAAATATTCATAGCTGCGCTCTGTGTTGGCAAAAAATTGGAAAATGAGGGGATGCCCCTTAATTGGGGAATGGCTGAACAAATTATGGTATATGTTGGTGATGGAATACTATTGTGCTGAAAGCAATAATGACCTGGAGGGATTCCATGTGAACTGGAAAGACCTCCAGGAAGTGATGCAGAGTGAAAGGAGCAGAACCAGGAGAACATTGTACACAGAGACTGATACACTGTGGCACAATAGAATGTAATGGACTTCTCTACTAGCAACAATGCAATGACCCAGGACAATTCTGAGGGACTTATGAGAAAGATACTATCCACATCCAGAGGAAGAACTGTGGGAGCGGAAACACAGAAGAAAAACAACTGCTTGATCACACGGGTGGATGGGGATATGACTGGGGATGTAGACTCTAAATGAACATCCATCAACAACATGGAAATAAGTTCTGATGAAGGACACATGTGGTACCCAGTGGAATTGTGCGTCAGCTACGGGAAGGAATGGGGAGAGGGGAGGGAGGAAAGGAATATGATTCTTGTAAATAAGGAATAATGTTCTAAATTGACTAAATAAAATGAAAAAAACAAAAAAATTGTTTAAAAAATAATAAAAAATAAAATGGAGATGATCATGCTAGTACCTTCTTCCTAGGACTGTTGTGCGCAGGAGATGAAATGCTAATTTTTAAAGCCTTTAGCATACTCTGGTTTCTCTTCAGATCGTATAAATCTTTCGCCTTTTAAAGCCTTTAGCACAGTGCCTGACATGCGATTGGCACTACTACATTAGAAGACAAATTCCACTGGGGTAGGGGCTTAGGAGAGGGACAGACATAGATCCTGGGACCCTAGCATGTGGCTATTGGGGGGCCAGCCAGGATGGTGGCTGGGAGGACCTCCTCTGGTAAGGCTGAGAAGGGAGGGGAGGGGCATGACTAATCATTCTTGTTAACTGGCTGCTAAACTCAGTCATTTCTGGGCAAGTGCTATTCATGCCCTATACATTTCAGCACCATGGGAAAAGCCCCGGCTGTCTCACCCTGGTTACAACTTTGGCTTCATGTACTTATCAGCCTAAGGTTGTTTTATTCCACTTATCAGGCATGCTAATGGGGAGGGGGGCACTGATTAGAAGTATAATGGGGACTTTCAGGACGTGTTGAAACAAATTTACCAATAGAAAATAATTTAAAGGCTTGAGAAGCAAAAAAACAACAACAACAAAAAACAACCCCCCAAACCTGGCTATTATACAAAGCTCCTTGTGAGGCTAGAGAAAACTAGAGAAAACAAAGGGGGAAAAAATAAGAGAATTCTTCTCAGACAACTTAGAATCAAATAGAACAAGATGACAGTACTGTGGATGTAGAGCTGGAAGGGGCCTCACAGACGGGGAAACTGAGACAAGTAATTTGCCAAGGATACACAGTATGGGGAGGGATTCGATCCTAGGCTTTCCTGATTCTTACGTCCAGCACTATCTCTACTCCAAGTGGAGTCAGGAAGATCTGGGTTTGAATGTGACCACAGACACATTAACTGATTCTGGGCAAGACATTTCAGTTCTCTCAGACTCAGTTTCTTCAATTCTAACATGGGGATTTTATATAATTTATTATATATTATCATATAGTATAATTTATATTATTTATTTTATATATAGTATGATATAATACATATGTATATATATATATATATCAACCAAGATCATAAGCTCCCAGCATGGTACCCAGCACACAGTAGGCCCTAATAAAGGCTTGTTTCCTTCCCAGCCCCTGAACCTGTCTGAATGCTGGGGAATGGGTTCAATTACTTTTCCCCAACCAGTACCAGCATGTCGCCTTGATTGGGAGAGCACGCCAAAACATCTGTCTACATTCACATCCCTTTGTTGACATCTAACTGAGGGTGTGGGTGTGCGGAGCACAAAGGGGCTGAAGATGAAGCCTGTTGGAAGGCTATCCCTTGAACCACCCCCAACCCCTGAAATTAGGCCAAGGGAGACTCTGCTCCCCCCCATATTCTTATCTAAGAGTCTCTAAAATTACAGTGAGGGAGACCCCATCAAGACCTCTGCCCTCTGCTCTTATCTGTGAGCCCCTGAAATTAGAGGGAGGAGACCCCATCAAGACCTCTGCCCTCTGCTCTTATCTGTGAGCCCCTGAAATTAGAGGGAGGAGACCCCATCAAGACCTCTGCCCTCTGCTCTTATCTGGGAGCCCCTGAAATTAGAGGGAGGGGGAGGAGACCCCATCAAGACCTCTGCCCCCTGCTCTTATCTGGGGGCCCCTGAAATTAGACAAAGGAGGCACTGCCAGGACCTCTGCCCCCTTCTCTTATCTTGGAGCTCCTAAACGTAGACCAAGAAGACCCTGCCAGGCCCTCTCCCTCTGGGCTCCAGGATTCTATAAAGCCCAATTACCTTGAGATGGAAGGAGATCTTAGTCAGCAGAAGTTTGGTATAAATAGTCACAAGGTGTCCATAGCGGTCATGTAGGTGGCCCTGCCAAGAGAAAAGGCACACAGAGCTGGACAAATGGCAGAACAATACAGGGCTGGGAGAACTTCTAGCAGATACGAGGAGGTCAGAGGAACCTGGGAGGACATGGATTAACTGAAGCTGGGAGAAGTAATTCATTCAATGATCCCATGAAGGTACAAGAAAACAGCCCCAACAGAGCCCAGTCTCTGCAGGTGCTAACAGCAACTTCTGGGGATAAGAGTGAATTGAGTCCCTCTCCTCTTCCCAGAAAGGTGGTGGAAGAAGGGGATGGAATGAGGCATCCATTTTCAGATTTGCCTGGCCAATGGTTGACTTCCTTTGTCTTATCTAGCTAGACTTCCTGCTTACAAGGTTACAAGGGAGGGCTCTCTGGGCAGAGAGAGAGAGAGAGAGAGAGAGAGTGTAGGGAGTCATTTGGGCAATGATGTAAAAATAATATATACACATTTAACACATAAATACATGCAAACACAACACATATAATATATATGTATATTTAATGTATATATACACATATATGCAGATAGAAAGAGGAAGGGGGAGAGTATACATGGAAGGAGGGAGAGGGAGGGAAGTAAGGAAGGGAGAGGAGGGGGAAAGGAAAGAGGGAGGGAGGGAAGAAGGAAGGAAAGAAGGAAAGGAAGGAAAGAATGAAGGAAGGAGGGAAGAAGGAAGGAAGGAGGGAAAGAAAGAGGAAGGAGAGAAGGAAGGAAGGAGGGAAGGAAAGAGGAAGGAAAGAGGGAAGAAGGAAGGAAGGGAAACAAGGAAGGAAAGAAGGAAGAGAAGAAGGGAAGGAAGGGAAGGAGAAGGGAAAGGAGGGAGGAATAAGAGGGAAGGAGGGAGGGACAGAGGGTGAGAAGAAGAGGGAGGAAGGAAGGAAGATGGAAAGTAAGGAAGAGAGGGAGGAAAGGAAGAAGAAAAGAGAAATAGACTGGGCCTATGATTTCACTGGTTTAGGGAACCCCCAATAAGGAATCTCCTTCTACCAGTCAGAACTTTGCTTGTAGCTCAGGCTCAGAGCTATCTGAAGCCATTCAGTCCACAAGTCTACTATGTGCCAGGCCCTGTGCTAACATTGAGAATATAAAGAGAGGCAAAAAAACCAACAACAACTACTAAAGCTCCATACAAAAAACCAAAACTCCAGCTCTACGGAGTTCACAGCCCAGAGGGGGACTCGACATGCAAGTGACTATGCCCAGAGAAGCTAAGCCCAGGGTAAACTGGAGGCCATGTCGGAGGGAAGGCAGCACTAGCATTAAGGAGACCTTGGAGAGGCTTCTTACAGAAGGGGTTTGAGCTGGGCCTTGAAGGAAGCCAGGAAGCAGAGAGGAGGGAGAACATTCCAGGCCTGGGAGACAGCCACCGAAGTGCTGAGACTTGGCCAGGATCACATAATTATCATGTGTTAGAGGCAGGACTCAAATCCAGAAGGGCCTGGTTTTAAGGCTGACTCTACAAAGTCACGCCACCTAGACAAACAAGTACATTAAAACAAAAACAAGAAAAGAAGTCCCAGGGACCAGAACGAGTTAGCCTGGGACTGGATCTGGACAAGAACTTCAGGAGACAGAAGATGACATCATGCCTTAAAAGGCCAATTTACAAATTCAGCTACTGAGTCAGAGATGGGGAAATGAATGCAGTCAAACGACTGGCAGTTATTCCTCTGTTCCTCTGGTATCTGCCAGATGGGCCAACGGCTTGTGACTCAGAGCTGACCAGGGATGGAGGGCTCGCTCTGAAGAACACACAAGTTCCCTCACAATCTGAGCTGTCCAAGGTAGCCCGGGCTGTTACCTCCAGAGGTCTGGGGGGGGCCACCCTCACTGAAAGTGTTCAAACAGAGCACGGATGGATACTGAGGCGGGGTGTTAAAGAGGGAAGGAACTCTTTCCTCGTTCCCTGCCTCAGTTGACTCATCTGTAAAACAAGGGGATTGGACTAGATCAAGCCATTTTCGAAGTGCAGTCTGTGATACCCTGGGAGTCCCCAGGCCCCTTTCCATGGGACCTCGAGGCCAAAACTCCTTTTGCCATAATACAAGGAATCACCCCTTCCTTTTCCAACTCCTCATCTGTGCGAGGCCCAATTTTCTACGTTAACTTCGACCCAAATCACAAACATATGACACCAGAGAGAATGTGGAAGCAGAAGGGCGAATCCAGCTGTTTTCTATCCATCCAGACATCCAAGAGGTTTGCAATAATATACGAAACAATGCATCCTCTCTAAAGGGGTTGTGGGGAAAAAACTTCCTATAAAAACAAGGAACCTATAGGACTATAATGGGGCACTTTAGAGGGAATTTTAAAGTGTGTTCACTTGCATTTCAAATACAGGCAATATCAATGCTCCTAGGCATGCTCATTAATCTTCAAGGGTTTACCACTTATGAGTGGCAAGCGCTTCCCCCCGGCTCTGACATCAAGCCATGTTCTAAGCCCCCTCCCAGCTGTTCTAGGTTCTCTCCCAGCTGGCATTCCCTGTTCTAAGGCCCTTCCTGCCCTCCACCCGTGCTCTGCCACTCTGTGCTCCCGGAGCCTGCCCCAGGCCTGGACGACACGCTTCCCTCCTCTTGGGAACAGAAGGCCCCTGTAAGGCTGTTTGCTCTCTCCCAAGGAGGGCCGCCTCTCCTTTAGCTGCCCGTCATCACTCGGCCCAGAAACACGTGGGAGGAGTGCCGGTCTCTGGGAGACGGGCCAGCTCCGAGTGGGACGCCTTATTAAGAATGCTGGTGGGCAGACATATCTGGGCTGATTCCTGACACCCCGGGTCCCGTGGGTGCTCCAAGCCAAGGGGTTCACATCCCAAACCCCAAGATTCCTGGGAGGCTCCCCCCCCCCCCAACCCTGGGGCCCTCAGCAGGGCTTGTTTGTTCTCTTACAAACTCTAAAGGGCATTCAAGAAAGGCACACCCATGCCTAGGTTATTACATTCCACCAGCCCCAGGGGGGACCCTCCCAGCTGGAACCACAATTCACTATTCAGCTGTTCCATAATCCCATCCCAGGCGGAGCCACCACACGTACAGGAACCCAGATCTAGAAGGAGGCTGTCTTTTCCAGCCCTCCCATTTTGGAGGAGAAAATGGGGACTAAAAGTAAGGCCAAAGAGACTGTAAGCATCAGAGGGGGTGATTCGCACTCAGGTCCTCAGACTACAGGCCAGGGCTCTTTGCACCATGCCAGCTGGGTTAAGAAAAAGACCGCTTCATCAATGCAGGAGGAGTGTTCTTCCCTGGGCTAAGAAGGGACTTTGTGGGAATCTGCTTTGGATCTGGGGGCTGGTTCCTCCCCATCAAGGAATGAAAGACCAAAAGGGGCCCCCCAAAAAAAGATAGTAGTTGATTTCAGCAGAAAATAGCCCCCCCCCCCCCATTGTACCTACTGACTGACAGACTCGGTTGATGTTTGAATCAACTGCCTTGTTGGAGGTTTTGGCACAGTGGATAAAGCGCTGGGTCAGAATCCAGTTGCAGACATTTATGAGCTGAGTGACCCTGGGCAAGTCATTTAACCTGTCTGCCTCAGTTTCCTCATTTGTAAAATAAGAGTACTCACTTCCCAGGGTTTTCATGAGGCTCAAATGAGATACTATTTATAGACATAAATATTGCTAATATTAATATTATTATTATTACAAACCTGCAACGTTGAATCTTTTTTTTTTTAACCCTTACTTTATATCTGAAAATGGATACTAATTAGCAATTCCAAGGCAGCAGGGCTTGGGTCACATCGTTAGGAACCCAGGCCTTTCCTGTCTTTGGGCCTGGCCCTCTATCTTCTGTGCCACCCAGCTCCCCCAAACTTTGAGTCTTAAAAAGATGGCCCCGGGGAGTGAGGGCTCTGAGAGTTAAGGGTCTCCCTGACAGAATCTGAGCTCCTGGAGAGCTGGGACTATTTCACTTTTGTCCTCTTATGACCTCTAGCTGGCACAGTGGATAGAGCACTAGGCCTGGAGTCTGGAAAACTCCTGTTCCTGGGTTCAAATCTGGCCTCCGACACTTCCTAGCTGCGTGACCCTGGGCAAGTCACTTCACCCTGCTGGCCTCCGTTTCTCATCTGTAAAATGAGCTGCAGAAGAAGACAGAATTCCACTCCGGGATGTCGGCCAAGAAACCCCCAAATGGGGTCACAAAGAGGCAGACACAACTGAAATGATTGAACCACGGTGGTCTCTCAGGCCTGTTTAAAAATCTAAAACTATAGGAAGCAGCTGGGTGGCTCAGTGGATTGAGAACCAGGCCTAGAGACGGGAGGTCCTAGGTTCAAATCCGGCCTCAGACACTTCCCAGCTGTGTGACCCTGGGCAAGTCACTTAACCCCCATTGCCTAGCCTTTACCACTCTTCTGCCTTGGAGCCAATACACAATATTGAAAAAAAAAAATCTAAAACTATGACCCTATATGGAGGAATTTGGTTTGGATTAAGGGGGGGAAAAGAACCCCCAAATTTTGGGGATTTGAGGGCACTTCAAAGCCAATTACTTTCCCGTTATTTGGCAGATGAAACTTCATACAGGCTCTTTGGCCTTCTCAGAGTCATGGGCTGGAGAGAATTTGAACTCGGGTTTCCTCACTCCCTCTCTCCTAATCGGCCCTCCACAGTGTCTCATGGTTTGCCCAAGGCTCCATTTTATCTGAACATCAGGTCGGTCAGGTTTTTATTATTCCCATTTCACAGATGAGGAAAACTGAGGGACAGAGAGATGATTCTTGCCCAGGGTTACCCACAGCCAGGAAGGGGTAGGCCTCAAGTCTTCCTGACCCCAAATCCAGGGCTCCATCCATAACCCCACGCGGCCTCTCTGGGAACAGAAAGTCACCCCGAGGCAATGAGTGGCCACCTCAAAAGCCTGTGGAGAGCCGAAAGGAAGGGGGCGAGGAAGGAGCAAGCCTGGTTCTCAACACTTACCCACAGATCTCCGATCTCCCGAATGTTGCTCCGGTACCTTTGGCAGTCATGGAGAACCTAGAACAGAGGGGAGGAGGGAGGAGGGATGGGAGACCATGAATCCCGGCAGCGAAGAGCCAAGGGCCCCCTCTGGGCTCCTTCCCAAGCCCGGCGTCCAGGGCTGCCGCTGACAATGGCCATCCCTGTCCGAGAGGCCAGCAGGGCACGCTTTCCCGGGCCAGAGACCGGAGAAGGGTCCTGGGGGAGGGCGAGGAAGGCCCTCTATAACCCCGAGGCCCGACGGGGCAGGAAGAAGCCAGCTGGCACTCTACTCACGTTGGGGTGTCCGTCTCGAAGGACTTTGTGCAGAACGTGGCAGAACTTCCAGCTGAGGATGGAGCTGCTGGGAAGGGGCAGGCCGATTGCATAGGACCAAAAGGTGAAGGCCCCCTTCTCGTGGTGGGTGCCCAGAATGATGCCTTCACAGCGGTCAAGGTCCAGGAGGAACCGGAAGGGGGTGCACCCAGCAGGGACTTAATTAACCTTCTTTTTTTTTAATTTTATGGGGTTAAACAATAGGGTTTCTGGGAATTTCCAGCAAAGCCTGGAAGCCCAGTCCTATTTGTCCAGTGGGGGAAAGGGACTAAAATCTAGAAAATCTCTTGTTATAAAGAAGAAACCAACAGCCAGAGAGGGCAGCAGCTCAACCTCTGTTTTCCTCAATTTCTCATCTGAAAAATAACATTATTCTCCCAGGATGGTTGTAAGAATCAAATGAGACACTTAGCCGAGTGTCTGGCACAGAGTAGGTGCATAATAAATGCTTATTTCCTTCTCTTTGTATTTATTTTCTGTATATTATTTTTTATATACTTATATATTTAGGCATTTGTTATCTCCCCTGTTGGAAGTTCCTTGAGGGTGAGAATGGTTTTGTTTTTTACATTTGTGTCCCCAGTTCCTGGCATAATGTCTGGAACATAAAAGCATTTTATAAGGATTTGTTGATTAAGTGACTTGCCCAAGGTCACACAGCTAGTAAGTGCTAGAAGTGGGCCTGGAACCCAGGTCCAATAGGCAAACATTTCCCCACTGTAGCACATTTTTCTTTCAACAAGAGGGCATTATGGGTGTTAGTGAATTAGAGGTCTTTTAGAGCTCTAAATCATGGAATCCAGGGGCAGCTGGGCATCACAATGGTTAGTGTCAGGCCTAAAGATGGGAAGGTCCTGGGTTCAAATCTGGCCTCCAACACCCCCTAACTGTGTGACCCTGGACAAATTATCTAACCCCAGTTACTCAGCCCAAGGCACTTATAGGTACTTAGTATCGACTTTAAGATATAAAGTAAGGGTTTAAAAAAAAGACTCAACGTTGCCACTAGTAGCTGGTTTGTAAGAAGGCATGGGTTTAAAAAAAAAACCTGGACTCCAATAAACTCCCCAAGCCAAGGGTGGAAGTAAGTTTAGTGGAAAGATGAGTCTACAACTCGCCTCGCATACCCAGAGCTGAGTCAGAAAGAAAAGTCCAAAGGAGATAGGGAAAGAACTTGGCACAGGAAAAAAGAGGCTAGGTCAGAGGACCTGGGTTCAAATGCTCCCTGTAATGGTTATTAGCTGTGTGACTTCAGGAAAGTTTAACATTCTGAGGCTGAATCCCTTTTCCCTTCTGTAAAATGACAGGGATGAGGGGCAGCTAGGTGGCTTGCCCAGTAGAGAACCAGGCCTGGACTTGAGTTCAAATATTTTTTTTTTTAAATGACATGGGTGGACAAAATGACTTCTTGGGTTTCTGCTGGATCCAAGCCTAGAATCCATTGATGGCTGGGTTTAATGGAAAGCAGGTAAACCAATGCCTGATCTGGCCCCAAGCCTCAATAAATTAAAAACCTCATCAGATTCCTGACAGAATGGATGTCCTTTGGGGTGAGTTTTCATTCATCCCTTGACTTCAACCCTAGAACAATATCTTACTCCTGAGCCATGGAAGGAGGAATCCTGGTGACATTCTCTCCCTTTCCCCCCACTCCAAACCCCCTTCCCCAAAGGAATCCAGAGCAGACACTTTTGAGAAGGATACGGCGAGCATGCTTTTCCTTCACTGGAGCTTCCTGGGTGTTGATGGCTTTGCTTATGCTGATCGCCTATGAAAGAGAGAAGAGCAGAGGTCAGAGCCCTGTCCAAGATGGACATTCTTCCTACCATCACATAACTGACATTTTAATAAGGTTTACAAAATACTATATTTTCTTATCTTATTTTCCTTAGAATAGCCCTGAGAGGGAGACTCTATTTTGAGAACCATTCTATAAATGAAAAACAAAGAACTGAGGCTTAGAGAGATTAAGTGATTTGCCCAGGATCTGAGATGTCTGAGATGGAATTCAAACCCAGACCTCATTCACATTACTAGGCTGCCTAGTTTGCCCACAAAAGGAATCATCCCCAAAGTTGAAAAAAAAAATTAAATTTCTTCGCCCAGCTAGACTTCAGAGTATGGACGGAACTAGGAGGGAAATGGCAATATTCTGGATAAATGGGACCTGATGTAGTCTCTCTACAGTGATATGGCACCATAATGCACAGAACATCGGGCCTGGAGTCAGGAAGACTCTCTTCCTGAGTTCAAATCTGACCTCAGACTACCTGTGTAACCCTGGGCAAGTCATTCATTTCACACTGTTTGCCTCAGTTTCCTCATCTGTCAAGTGAGTTGGAGAAAGATATAGCAAACCACTCCAATATCTTTGCCAAGAAAACCCCAAATGGGATCACAAAGAGTCAGACATGACTGAAAAAGTGACTGAACAACATCCAAGTAGTCTCTCACCTAAATAAGGTCAAATGTAATTCTCTGCTCTTGGTCCTTCTGCCCATGGTCTTCCATTGACACAAGGACAAACAGAGACACAGACACACCCCAGAACCTCCAGAAAGCAGATAAAGTCCAGGAGATACTGAACAAGGCAGGCCCTACAGATGACTAAGGAATGGCATAAGGTTCTGATATCCCCACATCCTACTCTCCCCAAACAAGGGCTAAGCACATCACAAAAGGATCCTCTTCTCCACCTCACCTCCAGGAAGACAGGAAGTCAGCTTTGTTGTTGTTTCTACTGAAACAGATGGCTCAGTGTCACACCCCAGTGATAACTGGTCTCCACCCCAGAGGCCAAACCACCTCTCTACCCAGCCTCTAAGGGCTCACAGCTGGTACTCCTTCCTCTTTATCACCCCCATCTCTATGGACCTCCCAGGAAACTAAGTCATTCACAGCCCCACATGCCTCCCCCCAACAAGAGAAAACCACAAATTCAGTCCCCATTAAGGAGTTTAAGAAATCTCTAGGGGTCAGCTGGGTGGTTCAGTGGATTGAGAGCCAGACCCAGAGATGGGAGGTCCTGAGTTCAAATCTGACCTCAGACACTTCCTAGCTGTGGGACCCTGGGCAAGTCATTTAACCCCCATTGCCTAGCCCTTACCACTCTTCTGCCTTAGAGTCAAAACACAGTATTGATTCTAAGAGGGAAGGTAAGAATTTTCATTAAAAAAAGGAGGAGGAGGAGGAAGAGGAAGAGGAGGAAGAAGAAGCAGAAGGCAACTTCAGCTGCTCTCAGGGCCTCATGCAAGAAGGGGAATCTTACATGGCACAATCACTAAAGAGAAGGCAAGCTGGAAGCCAGTCAAGATTGATTCCTTCCTTCCTTCCTTCCTTCCTTCCTTCCTTCCTTCCTTCCTTCCTTCCTTCCTTCCTTCCTTCCTTCCTTCCTTCCTTCCTTCCTTCCTTCCTACCTTCCTTCCTTTTTTTCCTTTTCTTGAACCATGATTATTATGGGGGCCTTCTGGTATGGAAACTCTTAACTGATATAGATGAACAACTTGCCTATGTCATGACAACTTGGCCATTGATATCAGGGAAGAATTCTCATACCAGGAGTCCCATCTATGCCTTAGTTTCAGGGAGTCCTTCACAGATGAGAGGTGACACGGCTAAGTTCACACAGCTAGAATATCTTATAGGTAAAACTTGAACTCAGGTCTTTCTGACTCTAAGGCCTGCACTCTCTCACAACTTCTCTCCTAGATAAGTTTTAAGGTACGGAAAAGCCTTTTTTAACCAAGAGGATCATGGGATTTTGAGTTGGAAGGGAATTTAGAAGTGAATTCATCCAAACCTTTCATTTGGCAGATAAAGAATCTGAGGCCTAAAAAGAAGAAAAGATTAAAAAAAATTTTTTTTTAAACCCTTACCTTTCATCTTAGAATCCATACTGTGTACTGGTTCCAAGGCAGAAGAGCGGTAAGGGCTAGGCAACAGGGGTTAAGTGACTTGGCCAGGGTCACACAGCTAGGAAGTGTCAATCCAGATTTGAACCCAAGTCCCTCCCAACTTAGTTTCCTAATTTAATTCCCAAATTTAAGTCTCCATTTACCCCTAGCACATAGTAGGTACATCCATGCTTCCCTTCCTGAACTAAACACTGTCAAAGAGCTAAAGGAAAAGCTGAGTCACTGATTGGTATGTAGAGGGATGCTCCATCCCAATATTTTAACCAAGTCAATCAGTCAATAAACACTTATTAAGTGTCTGGACTAAGCCCTGGAGATACAAAAGGAGGCTGAAGCTGGGCCCTGCCCTCAAGGAGGGCAGAGTCTAATGGGTGAGGCAACAAGGAAATGTGCACAACAAATAGGCTCTTTAGAGGATAAATAGGAAAGAATTAACAGAGGGTATTAAGAGGGCCACAAGGCCCCCTGCAGAAGGCAGGTTGTGAAGAAAAATCTTTACCTCCCATCTCAGAATCAACGATTAGGTAATTGAGGTTAAGTGACTTGCCCAGGGTCACCCAGGTAGGAAGTATCATCCCAGGACCTCTCATCCCTAGGTCTGGTTCTCTCTGGGCAGCCATCTAGCTGACAGAAGGTAGGATTTTTGTGGAGATTTGAAGAAAGCTAAGGAGGTCAGAGGGAGGAGACGAGGAGGAAAAGTCTTTCAGAGAAAATGCTTCTTCATGAGTAAATATTTATTGACTTAAGTCAGCGCAAGTGTTGCAGACAGAGTACCAGATTTGGAGTCAAGAAGATCTGGGTTCAAATCCCACCTCAGACCCTGGATGACCATTGGTGTAACTCACCTTCCTAGGCCTGAGCTCCCTCCTCTGTAAAATGAGAGGGTGACACTTGAATATCTCTCAGTTCCCTTCTCCCGCTAAGGGTCTAATCATCGGAGAACCTGAGGAGATGAGCTTGGACGTCATCCCATGAAACCGTTTAATTTTAAACACTAAGAGACGCCTTCCCTAACCGCACGGATTAGATTTCCTTTACCTGCTTGGAACTAAGGAAAGAGATTTTTTAAACTTTCTTTTCCCTTAGAGAAGTCAAGTGTGAAAAAAGTAGTTCAATTCTGTCTAAATAAATAGGTCAGAGGGCCACACTGCCTCTTTGCAGGATAGAGCAGGAAGAATGGAGGGAGGAAGGGAGGAGAGACAGATGGAAGAAAGGAGGAAGAGGGAGGGAAAGAGGGAGACAGAGGCAGAGAGAGAGGGAGAGGAGGGAGAAGGAAAAAGGAAGAAGAGAGAGGGAGTGAAAGGAAGAGAGGAAGGGAGGAAGGAAGGAAGGAAGGAAGGAAGGAAGGAAGGAAGGAAGGAAGGAAGGAAGGAAGGAAGGAAGGAAGGAAGGAAGGAAGGAAGGAAGGAGGGAAGGAGGGAAGGAAGGAGGAAGGGAAGGAAAGAAGGAAGAAAGGAAAGAAGGAAGAAAGGGAAGAAGGTAGAAAGGAAAGAAAGAAGGAAGAAAGGAAGGAAGGAAGGAAGGAAGGAAGGAAGGAAGGAAGGAAGGAAGGAAGGAAGGAAAGGAGGAAAGGCAGGAAGGTAGGAAGGCAGGAAGGCAGGAAGGCAGGGAGGGAGGAGGGAGGAAGGAGGGAGGAAGAAGGGAGGAAGAAGGGAGGAAAGGAGGAAAGGAGGAAAGGAGGAAAGGAAGGAAGGAAGGAAGGAAGGAGGGAAGGAGGGAAGGAAGGAGGAAGGGAAGGAAAGAAGGAAGAAAGGAAAGAAGGAAGAAAGGGAAGAAGGTAGAAAGGAAAGAAAGAAGGAAGAAAGGAAGGAAGGAAGGAGGAAGGGAAGGAAAGAAGGAAGAAAGGAAAGAAGGAAGAAAGGGAAGAAGGTAGAAAGGAAAGAAAGAAGGAAGAAAGGAAGGAAGGAAGGAAGGAAGGAAGGAAGGAAGGAAGGAAAGGAGGAAAGGCAGGAAGGTAGGAAGGCAGGAAGGCAGGAAGGCAGGGAGGGAGGAGGGAGGAAGGAGGGAGGAAGAAGGGAGGAAGAAGGGAGGAAGAAGGGAGGAAAGGAGGAAAGGAGGAAAGGAAGGAAGGAAGGAAGGAAGGAAGGAAGGAAGGAAGGAAGGAAGGAAGGAAGGAAGGAAGGAAGGAAGGAAGGAAGGAAGGAAGGAAGGAAAAGGAGAAAGAAACAAACTGAAGTTCAGGTTGATGAAATATCTTAGAATTGCAGATAGTGACTTTGGGGACTATCTAGTCTAATCCTCCCAGTTTACAGCTGAAAAAATGGAGCCCCAAGAGGGCCCATGTAAGTGACTTGCCCCTCTCCCTGTGCCCCATGGAGTTTGTATAGCTCAGAAAGGTCTATGAGAGCAGACCAAGACTGAGGGGCTGTCAGGCAGGCGGGATGCGCTCTGGGTCCAGGCTCCAGCCAGCCGCACAGCCCATGGCTGCCATGAACAGGAAACAAGGATTGCAGGGACAGGTCAGCCTTCACTTATCACAGCGGGATCGGAATGATGGGGCTCTGGCTGCAGCGATGAGGGGGCAAGAGGGAGGGATGCACCGAGGAGACTAGTTTTGGTTTCTATTTCTATCACAGCCCAAAGGTCAGCCGGTTACATGCACCCAGCCAACGCAGGTAGAGGAAAGCAAGAGGACTCCGAGCCGTGGGCCTGCCCCGGCCTCATCCCCTAGCAAGTGGGGAGAGTCTAAGGGGGGCGGTGTGGTTGAAGGGTCTGGCAGACATGGAGAGATTCGCACCCAGGGCCAACCACAAGTCAGATCCTGGTTAGTAAAAAAGAAAGACATCCGCTCATTCTATTCATCTCTAGAAGAGTGTGGCCTGATTTCCTAGACTTGATCTAATGGGGCCTGTGAGGCAGCCCGAGGGACGATGGATGATGGGCTCGGAGGCCTTCTCAGCAAGGCCCATGTTGTGGGATGAAGCCACACGTCCCCCCTGGAGCTGCCAAATCTCACCCATGGCACTGCCTCGACATCTCTCTGATGCCAGGGACCCCCGGGCAGGCCCTCATCACCTGGTCCATTTCAAAAGCCTCCCGATTGGCCTCCTTATGCCCACCCTCCATGCACACAGCTGCCAAACTCTGGTTTCCCTAAAAGTTCTGCCTGTGAGTCACTCCCCTGCTTGGGGATCCAATACAAACTCTCCTGTGTGGATCTTAAAGTCTTGTCCCAACATGGTCTCGGTCTATTTTCCCAGGCTTCTCACGTGGTTGTTCATGCCTCCCTACAGGTAGCAGCAGCAGATCACTTCTGAAGTTGGAATCAGCAAAGATCTGGGTTCAAATCCCACCTCTGGCATTTACTGGCTGGTTGATGAAGGGCAAGCAAATCACTTAAGCTTCTATGGAAACCTTAGTTTCCTCCCGTGTAAAATGGGGATACTGATACACCCAGCTCAGAAGGTTGCTGTGAAAATCAATTGAGATGGGGGCAGCTGAGTGGTTCAGTGGATGGAGAATCAGGCCTGGAGACGGGAGGTCCTGGGTTCAGACACTTCCCAGCTGGGTGACCTTGGCCAAGTCACTTCCCCCCATGGCCTCGCCCTTCCCACTCTTCTGCCTTGGAGCCAATACACAGTACTGCCTCTAGGATGAATGTTTTTAAGGAAAAACAGACCAAAACAAAAACAAATGAGATGATGTATGCAAAGGGAGCTTATCCTGGGCAGCATCCAAGGCTCTCCCCTCTTTCAGAACCAACACAGAGACTTACACGGAAGACACAGAACCACGGAAGACGGTAAGAGGTGGAGGATGGAGAGAAGAACTAAATTTGGAGTTAAAGAAGGAAGCTCAGAGGTCATCCTGGCAAATCCCCTTCTTTTCCAGAGAGGGAAAATGGGGCCGAAAGGTCACGCAAATGGCCAGCGACAGAGCCAGGATTAGCAGGCCCTCCGACCCCGCATGCGGGCTCTTCCCACGCCACCCTGCTGACCACGGCACAGCCCTCTCTGCTCGGGCCCTCCCAGCACCAGCTCCGGGTCCCTCTGACCTCCTTTCACACAGGCACCCATTGTGCCCGATTCATTTAGATTCCAAGGTCTGAGGCTGTAACTCAACTGTATAAATTACTGGGAGCCTCGCTCTCTTCTCCCTCCAGGGCACCACTGGGCATCCACGAGCCTCAGCAGCCCCTCAAAACGGGAGGCCTTTTCAGTCCCTAATACTGAAATGGGGGCCCTCATTGAACTGGAGGGCTGACTTCAGATGAGACCCGGACAATCTGGGCTGCTTCGGAGACTTCTCAGAGGCCTCAAGCATCCTTGCCCCAAGCGGACCCTGGGGCCTTTGGAACATGGTCCTCCTCCAAAGGAGCCCTTATCCCGCTCATCACACTAGCCCAGCGCAACTACTTGTATTGGGAAACGTGAATGCATGGAACTTCCCTAGAAGGGGTGGCCCCCTTGGCTCCCTTACAAGCACTTGGGTTCACAAGGCATCAAGCGTAGAATAAGAGTATGGGGCTTGGAGTCTGGAAGATCTGGGTTCAAATCTGGATTCAGATAGAAGCTGTGTGACCCTACCTTTGTCTGCCTCAGTTTCCTCATCTACAATATGACAATAACAGTATCTGCCTGGCAGGGTTGCTGTGAGGATCAGATGCGATAATAATTATAAAGCATCAGCTCTTAGTGTTATATAAAGGCTAGCTATTATTATTATGATTAATTAGTCGGTCTCAAGGCCCTCAGGTGGTGCAGTGGATAGAGGGCTGGGCCTAGGGTAGGGAAGATTCCTCTTCCCAAGTTCAAATCAAGCCGGAGACACTTCCTAACTGTGTGACCTTGGGCAAGTCACTTAACCCTTTTTGATCTCAGGCCCTTCCTGGCTGTAAGACTCTGGACGAGTCACTTCCAGAACAGATGGAAAGAGTTCTTAAATTTCAGGACCAAATAGAGGGTTTGGCATGCTCGATAACCTCTGAACACCTAGCTGCATGGCTCCCTCCCTGTGTGACCTTGGAGCCCATTGCATCCCCGGGCTTGCAATGACGGGTCTGGAGGAGACGGTCTTTCTAGCCTCCTCTGACCCTCCGGTCTGGCCTCCTGTCCACTCTAACCCCTCTGACCTCCAGGTCTGGCCTCCTGTCCACTTGACCTCCTCTGACCCTCCGGTCTGGCCTCCTGTCCGCTCAGCCTCCTCTGACCTCCAGGTCTGGCCTCCTGTCCACTTGACCTCCTCTG
The DNA here is from genome assembly GCF_027887165.1 of Monodelphis domestica. NCBI lineage: Eukaryota > Metazoa > Chordata > Mammalia > Didelphimorphia > Didelphidae > Monodelphis > Monodelphis domestica. The sequence continues at coordinate 47,117,595 of NC_077229.1, read as the reverse complement.
ACCCTCCAGTCTGGCCTCCTGTCCGCTTGGCCTCCTCTGACCCTCCGGCCTGGCCTCCTGTCCGCTCGGCCTCCTCTGACCTCCAGGTCTGGCCTCCTGTCCACTTGACCTCCTCTGACCCTCCGGTCTGGCCTCCTGTCCGCTCAGCCTCCTCTGACCTCCAGGTCTGGCCTCCTGTCCACTTGACCTCCTCTGACCCTCCAGTCTGGCCTCCTGTCCGCTCGGCCTCCTCTGACCCTCCGGCCTGGCCTCCTGTCCGCTCGGCCTCCTCTGACCTCCAGGTCTGGCCTCCCGTCCACTCTAACCCCTCTGACCCTCTGGTCTGGCCTCCTGTCCACTTGACCTCCTCTGACCCTCTGGTCTGGCCTCCTGTCTGCCTGGAGCTCCGGAGGCTGGCCTCATCATGGAGCATCGGCCACAGGAGGGTCCCGGACCAGCAGAGGAAGAAGCCGCTGCACCCGCAGGGCATCCCAGCCAATGCCCCGCCATGGCCGCCTGGTTTCTCGGGCATCATCTCAGCCAATGAGAAGCGCCCGGCCTCTCCCCCCATCCCAGGTCCCCCGAGAGCAGGATTTCCTGATCTCTTCGGGGGGGGGGGGGCGTCCCCGCCTCCCTTCCTTCTCTAGTCTGGCATCGCCCGCTTTCAGGCCAGCAGAAGGCAGGAGCTGGCGGAGGCCGGAGCCTCGGGGAGGCCGTGCCTGTGTGTGTGTGTGTGGCCGGCCTGGACGCCTGCCCCGCTCGGCGGTCCCTTGGCAAACACAGCCCCGTTGTGTGCCGGCCAGGCAGATGTCTCGGGCCGGGAGGGCGGCTGCGAGGGAACCCGGGCTCCGGCCTCCCCGGGCACGGGAAGCCGCACACAAGGGGCCACAGTGCCGGCACAGTAGGGGCTTGTTGTGGCTCACGGGCCGCGGCTGGCCCAACCTGGTCCCGGGAGAAGGCAGGGCTGCGGCCCTGGACAAGCCCCTCCCTCTCTCCCGGGCCTTCCTGTTGTCATCTGCAGGAGGGCTGGCCTCAGGGCCCCCATCCCCCCGTCTGCAGGTGCATCTCGTCAGCAGCACTTAGGAAGCGCCGGCTGCATACCAGACAATCAATGCCAGCCAGGCCGGCCTAGCAATCCATCCACTGCAGCGGACTCCCTGTGGCGCACACGCATGCGTGTATAGTCATACACGTCTCCCCATCCATTCATTAACATAAGCACAGGCCCACCTGGGGCCTAGGAGGAAGGAATCTCCCATTCTGCAGTAGGGAAACTGAGGCAGGGAGCCAGGAAGCCCAAAGGGAGCCAGCCTCCTTCCTCACCCTGCAGCATTCAGAGCTCAGCCTCGGCTCCACTCTGGCTTGGCTCTAACCCTCAGACTTCCCGGCCCCTTCCAGCGGCGGCCAGTAGGGTTTCCAAGGCTCTGGCCACACGTCCCCCCGCTGGACACTCGCTGACGGCCGGTCGGTCGGAGGTGTGGCCAGCTGGCCCACGCCCCCCTCCCCCCATGGAGCCTGGGGTCTGGGGGGTGTCCTGGAGTCACCACCTCCCCGTTTTACAGATGAGAAGACTGAGACATGGGAGCGGGGACGGAGAGGCCGTCCGGTCCAAACCCCTCACTTGACAGCGGAGGAGATGGAAGCGGGGAGAAATCAGGCGATTTGGGCAGCGGGGCGAAGTCTGGGGCAAGATTCACACTCGGGTCTCCAAAGGCCGTCCTCGTCCTCTATCCACTTCGTCACCGTGAGGGGGCGAGGAAGCCCCCCGAGGCCGACAAACATCCTCCTGCAGCCACAACAGGAACGCGGGCTCCCCAGGGCCCCGGCGCCACACAATACAGCACAGGAAGCCGACCCGGGCTGCGGAACATACTCGGCCCAAAGGGAACAATTGCACCGTGAAGTCTGAGTCCAGAATCCAGCCACTGCCTCCAGGATAACGTCCGCACGCCCAAATGATTATTTAATTAATTATTCATCAAATTGAATTAACCATTCATTAAATAATTAAATTAAAAATTAAACACATCTCATTGGATCCCCGAGACTGCCGGTGATTCTCGGGACAAGCCCATCTTTGTTTTTTATCCTTTACCCCCTCCCCCGCCCCCCCGCCCCCCCCCCCCCCCCCGGGTGCCCGGGCCCTGGGATGGAGCTGGAAACCCGGACAGCCCCATCCTCCCCCTGCCCGGCCCGGATTGGCTCCAAGGAGGCTGCGAGGGGCCCACAGAACCGGTTCCCGGAAGGACGACCAGCTGGGGCGAACCAGAAACGCCTTTCAGGGAAGCTGTCGTCATGCCTTGGGTCAGGCGGCCAACCTCGCGTCCGGCGGGAATCGCACCTGGGACGTGCCTTGAACCCAGGACTAAAGCGGGTCAGATGTGGCCATCCTCAAAGTGGTTCCTTCAGCCTTCAACTGAACCAACTGGTAAATATTTATTAATCACCTACTAGGTGCCAGCCCTGTGCTCTACGCTGAGATTACAACGGAGGCAAAAAGCAGTCCCCATCCTCGAGGAGCTACTGGAGGAGACGAATATAGACAAAGCAAGCTAGAGGCGGCATAATGTAGAGCCCTTAAAGAGGCAGGAAATCCCGGGGTTCAAGGGCTGCTGATCGCTAGGGACCCTCAACTGTAAAATGGGGCGGATGATGAAGAAACGGCATGAAGTGTGAATGAAAAAATTTCTTTTGCAACGTTTAAGTTGCTATTTTTCAGTCCAAAATCTTTCCATTTCATAGAGATAAAAACTGAGGCTCAGAGAAGATTTAACTTTCTCATAGTCACCCAGCAGCAGAGTGGGATCGGCCAGCTAGGGATGGCTGAATCTGGCACCAGGAAGCCCTGAGTTCAAATCCTGCCTCAGCCATGATCTGTGGGACCCCAGGCAGGTCACAATTGGTTTGTTTCGGTTTCCCCAATTACAAAATGGGAATAATAATAGCACCTATCTCCTAGGGCTATTATAAGGATAAAATCAGATAACATTTTAATGCTGGCTATAAGTATTATTAGAATGTTATATATTTTTTTTATTGGAATTAGAACTGCATCCAGATTCAGTGTTCTATTCCTATAAGCTGCCTCTCATCCTAATTCTGAGAGGTAACTTTTGTCAGTCTGTCCTGAGGACAATATTTCTCTGTGTGCCTGTGGGCATGGCACCAAATCTCCCTGGGCCTCAGTTTCCTCACCTGTATAAGCTACCCTCATGCCCAGGAGGCATTCCTACCTCACCCTAGACTCTCAGGATTTTTAGCTCAATTCCAATTTTTTTAACCCTTCCCTTCCATCTTAGAATCAATACTGTGTATCGGTTCCAAGGCAGAAGAGCACTAAGGGCTAGGCAATGGGGGTCAAGTGACTTGCCCAGGGTCACACAGCTGGGAAGTGTCTGAGGTCATATTGGAACCTAGGACCTCCCCTCTCCAGGCCTGGAAACTGACTCCTCAATTTTTCTTTCAACTCACTTTGTGGGACCTCCTACAAGAAGCCCTCTCCAAGCCACTTGGTTAGATGTTTTCCCCTCTGCTTCCCCTCATTACTCTGCATATATTTCATATTTATATAAGTGAGTGTGAGTTCCAGGAGAGCAGGAACTCTACTGTCACTGCAGCATTCGGTGCCCTCCATGCCGGGCTGAACCAAGTCCCTCCTGCCTTCTTGGAGTTGACGAGGAAATCAGGGAGGGTCTTGACGGGCTGCCAGTACCTGCTGATGCTGAGTAGTAATCTGCATCCTGTGGAACCCCTCTACATCTGTCCAGACTGATTCTCTGCCCTTTGCACAGACTCCCCCGGTCTGGCAAGTCTGATGACAGACAAACAGGTCCTAGGCTAGGGGGAGATGCCAGGGATGTAGAGCAAATGATCCAGCCCTGACTCAGGGCACAGTCAGTCCCAGGCAATTGCCACTGAAGGAAGAGGTGGGAGATGCGGTGCAGGTTCTGCAGGATGGGACCAGGATGGCAGTGGCAATTTTGCCATCTTTGTCACAAGTCACAGGAGATGCCACCACACCCTTTCCCAGCAGTGGGAAGGACACCAGATTTGAAATCCAAGGACCTGAATTTCAATCCAGTCTCTGTTCTACTCTGTGTGACCCTGGGCTAGTCACTTAACTCTGCCTTAGTTTCTCCATCTGTCAGATAAGCTGGAGAAGGAGACACTCCAGCCTGAAGTGGAAGTAACCAGGCAGATGTCTCTTTCCTGAATCTCCTGCTCTCCAGGCCAGTCTCTTATTAATCGCACCCTGAGAGAGTACGGTACAGTGGATGGTCATCCTGGGCCAGAGTAGAGTCAGTGAGACCTGGGTTTGAATCCTGATTCAGACACTTAATAGCTGGGGGATGTAAATCAGCCTTTTCTGGGTCTCATTTCTTCTGTGCAAAATGAAAAGGCTGGACTCGATGACCTATGATGATCCCAAATTGCCTCCTGACCTTAAGCATTACCCGTCTATCATAACCAGTGACGGCTATACAGACCCTTTATTTAAAGTTTACCTAGCCACACGGGGAGTGCCGGGGGTGGTGTTAGCCCCTCCTCACAGAGGAGATTCAGTGGTTTACCCGTGGTTTCCGTTTTGTGTTGTTTCTGAATCCCAGCTTCAGTTACTGAGTATAGGAAGTCAAGGATGTGGACACAGAGTGAAAAAAGAAGGCCTGAGGGCTTATTAGAGGAGGGGATGGATGGATGGATGGATGGATGGATGGATGGATGGATGGATAGATAGATGATGGATGGATAGACAGACAGACAGATGGATAGACAGAGGGATAGATAGATGGATAGTTGTGTAGAGGGATGGATGGATGGATGGATGGATGGATAGATGGATGGATGGATGGATGATGGATAGATGGATGGATAGACAGATAGATGGACAGATGGATAGATAGATGATGGATGATAGACAGAGGGATAGATAGATGGATAGTTGTGTAGAGGGATGGATGGATGGATGGATGGATAGATGGATGGATGGATGGATGGATGATGGATAGATGGATGGATAGACAGATAGATAGACAGATGGATAGATAGATGATGGATGATAGACAGAGGGATAGATAGATAGATGGATAGTTGTGTAGAGGGATGGATGGATGGATGGATGGATGGATGGATGGATAGATGGATGGATGGATGGATGGATGATGGATAGATGGATGGATAGACAGATAGATAGACAGATGGATAGATAGATGATGGATGATAGACAGAGGGATAGATAGATAGATGGATAGTTGTGTAGAGGGATGGATGGATGGATAGATAGATGATGGATGGATAGACAGAGGGATAGATAGATAGATAGATGGATAGTTGTGTAGAGGGATGGATGGATGGATGGATGGATAGATGAACCCAAGTCCTTTGACTTTAGAGCCTAGGTTTTTTCCCCCATAACAGGATACCTTCCTCCTTTTTATTTTCTTTCCTTCCTTCCTTTCTCCATCTCTCTCACCCTTCCTTTCTGTCTTAGTAACAACTCTAAGACAAAAGGGCAAGGACTCGGTAATCTGAGGCCAGACTGGAACTCCTGACTACAGGTCTGACTCTCTATTTTGTCACCTAACCACCCCCTCTTTGTCCTACTTAAACCTTCTCCTTCTTATCCCGACTCCCATCTCCCATGATACATAGAGGTTTATGACCATCCTGGGCTGGCAGGTGGTAGACATGTAGTCAGTATCCTCAACAAACCCATTTTGCTGATGAGGAAACTGAGGTACACAGAGGGGAAATGATTTGCCCAGAGTCACATGGTTTACTTGGGCTGCCTCCAGGGTTCTTTGGGATACCAGACAAGGAGGCCATTCTTCCCACAGGTCAGCCAGCCTGGAATGATTCCAGTGGAATGAGATGAATCACACAGACAAACAGGGTGACAGGTTGCTCAGCCTCATTCCTGAATCCAGGTGGCATCACCACCCAGGCCTGTCTAGCTTGGAACCCGCTGCTTGAATCATCTCCAGAGAAGCACACGCCTGGGAGTGCTAGGATTTTATTTTAAATAGCCAACAATAAAATAAAATCCCGAGTAGACTCCATTTCCCTGTATAATCCCTTCCTCTAGCACATCTAAGACAGGGAGGATCCCAACAGAGATAGTGCTGGGCCTGGAGTTAGAAGACCCGAGTGCAAATCCAGTCTTAGACACTTTAGCTATGTGACCTTGGGTAAATCACTGAACCCTCAGTCTGCTTCATCTGTGAAATGGGAATAATAATTTATATTTATAAATAATAATAATATATTTATATTAGTATATATAATATATTATAGTAAAAATAATAATATATATTTATAAATAATAAAATGAAATGGGAATAGCCTCCCTCGAAGGGTTGTTGTAGGGATCAAATGAGATAATTTTTGTGAAGTGCTCTGTAAACCTAAAGCGGTATAGAAATGCTAGTTATTATGATGATTATTATTCTATCCTTCCTATAAGGATTCTGGGGATCTAGGGAACTTCTAAGACTTCAAGAAGAATTCAATTCCTTGGTTTCAGATACTTCCAAGCTGCGTGACCCTGGACAAGTCACTTAACTGCTGCCTTTGAGTTGTTGCTCAGCCAGAAAAATAAGGATTTAAAAGAATAAGACAAAAAAAATTCACTCTCTTTCCATGAAGGGAGCTGCTCAATTAGATTGGAAGCTTCTTTTTTTTTTTATTTTTAAACCCTTACTTTCCACTCTGGATCAATACTGTGTATTGGCTCCAAGGCTGAAGAGCGGTAAGGGCTAGGCAGTGGGGGTCAAGTGACTTGGCCAGGGTCACACAGCTAGGAAGTGTCAGATCAAATTTGAACCCAGGACTTCCCATCTCTAGGCCTGGCTCTCCATCCACTGAGCTACCCAGCTGCCCCCTACCACCTTTTGTTTTTTAAACCCTTTCCTTCTGTCTTAATGTCATTTCTAAGCCAAGGGCCAGGGCTGGGTAAATGGTGCCAGGAAGTGTGAGAGGCCAGATTAGAACCAGGTTCTCCGGACTCCAATCCTGGGGCTTGATCCTTCGTGCTACCTCACTACCCCAGGCTAGGCCACTTTTGGACAGTTCTCATTGTTAGAAAGTCTTTTTTTTAAAAACAATATTTTATTTGATCATTTCCAAACATTATTCATTGGAGACAGATCATTTTCTTTTCCTCCTCCCCCCCCCCCCCATAGCCGACGCAGGATTCCACTGGGTTTCACATGTGTTCTTGATTCGAACCCATTTCCCTGTTGTTGGAATTTGCATTAGAGTGTTCGTTTAGAGTCTCTCCTCAGTCATATCCCCTCCACCCCTGCAGTCAAGCAGTTGCCTTTCCTCGGTGTTTTTACTCCCACAGTTTGTCCTCTGCTTGTGGATAGTGTTTTAGAAAGTTTTTTTTAACACCAAGCCAACCTCTGCTTCCCTGTAAGGCTCAACTCTGTTCCGGCCCCTGGGGCCAAGCTAACCCTTCCTCCAGTCCATTGCCAGAGCGGCTCTCTGTCCAGATTCCAGGGAGGGTATGTTGGGCTTCTCTGTCCTATAATTGGGCAAGATCAGGCTTGATTCTCTCTCCGGCAGCTTAGCCAGTTTCAGACAAAACCGGGGGCCTGAGGCGGAGGCCTCAAGGCAGCGTCAGGGAAGGTGGCATTGCCAGACCTGGCACGATTCTGGAAGGGCCAGATGGCATCTCTGCCAAGGAAGTCACATCCTGTCTTCCCCCCACACCTACCAAGGGGACTTTCCCACCTGGCTATATAGAAGAAAAGCGCTGCTCCCAGCCATGGGGTAGGCCCCAGTTGGGGGTTCCACCCTCCGGGAGAGGGACAGGCACCCAGCTGGCTGTCTGGGTGGGTCCCGGTGCTGAGAGAGCAGCCCTGCATGGAAAGCCTTCCTCTGACACATGGGAGTTGGCATCGGGGTGGAGGTGAATCTTGCCCTTCTCTCTCTACCCGTGAAGTCTGCCCTGGTTTGCCAAGATGTCTGAACACAGCCCGGGGCATCTTGGCTAAGGACTGCCCATGGTGCTGAGATCATATCTGGGAGAGACTCCAGTGATCATCAAGGCCACTCTCCCCATTTCACAGAAGAGTAAACTGAGGCCTGGCGAAGTTCTGTTTCCCCAAGGCAGAAAGAACCAGTACTTGAACCCAGGTCCTGACTCCAAAATAGGAGTTCTCTCTCCTGCCTCGATTTACCTTTTAACATATTCAATATTGTCTATGATCTCTCTCTAGTTCTCAAGGAGAACCGAAGTTCCCTGAGGGCAGGGGATGCTCCTTTTTGCAGCCCTCAGACCCTCAGGAGGCATTCTGAACCTGGGATCCATGAAGAGATTTCAGGGGGCTGCACATCTGAATGGGGAAACACCACCAGCTTTAGTTTTACTGGAGTCAGACTGAAAGGTAGCATTTCCTTCAACCATGAAAGGCAGCAACAAGACAGGATTTCACCAGCTAGATTAAGAACTGTGGGGTGGGCGCCTAACAGATGCTTAGAGGCTCCCTTTCCTTGGTAATAATAACAATCGCTAACATTTATGGAGAGATTGATGGAGAACCAAGCCTGAAGGCAGAAAGGCTCAGCTTCCTTAGTTTAAATCTGCCCCCAGATACCTCCTGGCTGTGTGACCCTGGGCAAGTCACTTTACCCTGTTTATCTCGGTTTCTTCATCTGTCAAATGAGCTGGAGAAGGAAATGGAAAACTAGCTATGTGACTCTGGGCAAGTCACTTCACCCTGTTTGCCTCAGTTTCCTCATCTGTCAAATGAGCTGGAGAAGGAAATGGCAAACCACTCCAGTATCTTTGCCAAGAAAGCCCCCAAAGGGGCCACATAGAATTGGAAATAACTGAAAAACAACTTAACAACAAAATAGAGAGGTTCTTATATGCTGGACATTGTGCTAAGTGATTTATAATTATTATCCATTTGATTCTCACAACAGTCCTAAGAAGTGGGCGCTGTTATTATTCCCATTTTACCAATGAGGAAACTGAGGCAAATAAAAGTTGTGACTTCCCCCAAAGACATAGTGTTTTCTGAGGTAGGATTTGAACTCAGATCTTCCCAACTGACGTCCAACATTCTAGCAGCTGCCCATAATACACTCTGTGGAGGTCATTATATCAGAGAGCTTTGCTCAATTAAAAAAAAAAAAGTAAATATGAGAGGGGAAGGGGGTGGGGGGGAGATTGGCAAATAGTGGTGGTTCACGTGGGGCACCCTGCTCCTCTTCGGGTCTGGCTGGCTGCCTTCCTTCCTCTCTCCCATTGTTTCCTAAGCCCTTCAGCTAGAGCACCCATAAATGTTAGTTAATCTTTGACCAGATTTCTGCTCCAGCAACCATCAGAGTGAAAGTGTCACTGGCAGGGCAAGGCAGACCCATGAACCACCAGGGCCTGTCCCCACTATTCCAGGGGAAAGAGAGAACAAAAATCAGAATCTTTTAGATGTATAATGAATGCTTTGTGGTTACAAAGTGATTCACGTAATCTCAGTTCCTTTTCACAACAACCTTCTGAGGAAGGAGGAAAAGCAGAGAGTATCCCCATTTTGCAGATGAGAAAATTGAGGCTTGTGGGGGGAAGAGAGAGACAAAAGAGAAGGAAAAGGAAAAGAGAAAGAATGGGAGAAAAAGAAAGAATGAGAAAGAGAGAGGGAAGAAGAAGAAAAGAGAGAGCTACAAAAGAGAAGGAAAAGGAAGAGAGAAAGAAGGAAAACAAAGAATGAGAAAGGCAGAGAGAGGGAAGAAGAGGAAAAGAGAGAACTACAAAAGAGAAGGAAAAGGAAGAGAGAAAAAAGGAAAACAAAGAATGAGAAAGGCAGAGAGAGGGAAGAAGAGGAAAAGAGAGAACTACAAAAGAGAAGGAAAAGGAAGAGAAAGAATGAGAAAGGCAGAGAGAGGGAAGAAGAAGAAAAGAGAGAGCTACAAAAGAGAAGGAAAAGGAAGAGAGAAAGAAGGAAAACAAAGAATGAGAAAGGCAGAGAGAGGGAAGAAGAAGAAAAGAGAGAGCTACAAAAGAGAAGGAAAAGGAAGAGAGAAAGAAGGAAAACAAAGAATGAGAAAGGCAGAGAGAGGGAAGAAGAAGAAAAGAGAGAGCTACAAAAGAGAAGGAAAAGGAAGAGAGAAAGAAGGAAAACAAAGAATGAGAAAGGCAGAGAGAGGGAAGAAGAGGAAAAGAGAGAGCTACAAAAGTTGCTCCTCCAAGGGTTGGTCGGAGTAGGGTGCCATTGACACAGGCTCCTTCCTGGTTCCCAGACAATGCAGGGAGATGACCTGAAGGGGCAGGGGGGGTCCCAATCATGGCTCTGCCATGTCACCCCTGTGCAAATGTGGGTGATTAGCAGGGGGAGGGGGCTCGAGAGGCCTTTCTATCTTTTGTGTTCCTCCATTTCACAGATAAGAAAACTAGCTGAAGGAGGTTAAGAAATTGGCCCAAATCTGCCCCAAGGTAGATAGAAAGTGGCAGGCATGAGATTTGAATTCATGCCAGGGGCCTGCAAATCCATTTCTTTTCCCCTGGGCTCTCTGGGCCTCAGTTTCCTCATCTGTGAAATGAGGGACCGGGCCAGATGACAGCCAAGGCCCCGTCCCTCTCTTATCTGGGATCCCTTCTGCTTGGCTAGCAAGAAAGAGAGCTCAGCCCCAAGCCAAGGAATCCGTGACCCCAAGTGCTCTTACGGTGTTCCTAGCATACAGTAAGAGCTTAATAAATGCTTGTTGGCCATCTATACCCTTCTATAACCAAAGGAAATTGCTAAAACTCCTTCTTGAAGGAAGGATTCTCTGAAGAATCTGATTGTTCATAAACAGCTGTGCCAGTAAGATCATTCACACATACGTCCCATCCCCATCAGCCTAGTTTGGTTAGATCTGATGCAAAAGCCACAGAGCATTTCCTAATGACTGTATTCTATCAGCCATCCCTTGAATTCTGACTCTGAGAGGTGGTCTTTGTCAGAATATGCTTGTCCATGTCATATCTATCTCCCACCATTGTGCCTTTGCATGAGCTGTGCCCTCTGCCAGGAATGCCCTCCTATCTTACCTCCATGTTTTAGCATCCTTCAAACTCCTTTAGCTCCCTTCAAAGCACCATTCAGGTGCCACATAAGTTTTCCTGATCCCACCTTTGGAAATCACTTATCCTTATGTACATGGAGTCAGTCCCTCATTTCACAGATGAGGAAACTGAGACCCAGAGAGGCATGCTCTCTCTCCCCCTTTGGATTCATGCTCCTTGAAGAGACTTTCATCTTTCTCTCCCTTGCACCTAGCAGAGGACCTAACATGGAGCAAATGATGAACATACACTTGTAAATTGAATTAAATCCCATGGGGAAACTGAGGCTGGAATAAGCAAAGGCCTTGCATCAGAGCTGAGTCTCTAAATTATCCCTCCCAGAGCCATGGCAGAGGGAGGGGAGAAGCTGGCATCACCTCCCTGATCTTGGACTGAGCTCCCTGGTGATAGGCACATGCCAGGGCCCGGCTGCAGGCACCTAGTGGGGCACTCTCACTTCTACTCTGAAACTGCATGATCACACCAAGGGGACTGGAAGGGCAGAGCAGAGCAGGTTTTCTGGGAACTCACCTGAGTATTATATACACAGAGATAAACCCACCCCAGATCAACAGACACGTGGTTCAGCTCCCTGTCCCACCCCCAGCCTGCAACCTTCACAAGCCCCAGCAACCCAGAGAGAGAGGGGGGGAGAGAGAGAGAGAGAGAGAGAGAGAGAGGGAGGGAGAGAGAGAGAGGGGGGGGGAGAGAGAGAGAGAGAGAGAGAGAGAGAGAGAGAGAGAGGGAGGGAGGGAGAGGGAGAGGGAGAGGGGGAAGGGGAGGGAGAGGGGGAGGGAGAGGGAGAGGGAGAGGGAGAGGGAGAGGGAGAAGGAGAGGGAGAGAGAGGGAGAGAGAGAGAACCAGAGAACCAGGGAGAGAGAGAGAAAGGGAGGGAAGGAGGCAGAGAGGAGAGAGACAGACAGAGACAGAGAGGGAGACAGAGAGAGGAGAGGGAGAGAAAGAAGGAGAGAGGGAGAGGGAGAGAGAGGAGAGAGAGGGAGACCCAGAGTGAGGGAGAAGGAGAGAGAGGAGAAAGAGAGAGAAACAGAGAGAGACAGAGACAGAGACAGAGAGGGGGAGAGAGACAGAGACAGAGAGGTGACTCCCAGCACTCCCTCCCCCACAGCTGAGGACTGACCCCAAAGCTTCCTATTTCTGCAGCTTATCAGCATCTGAGATGGGTACATCAAAAAGGCTGCCCTGGCTAGAAACCCTACACCACGGCGCTCCCACCTCCGCCAGCCCAAAAGAAGAGAGAAAGGGAGGCCAGCTAGCAGCTGAGCGTCTAATAATAATAACCCTTGAAATAGCACTCAGGGTTTACCAGGCACTCGAAACACTCACCTGGAAACACTGAAAAGAGGACGCAGAAGGAAAGGGGAGGCCACAGAAGTATCTTCTAGAAAGAAGGAAAAACCAGAATGTGTGTGTGTGTGTGTACAGAAGGATGGGCAGATGCAAAGATATGTGGCTTTCGGTCTAGATGGATGGATGGACGGATGGACGGATGGATGGACGGATGGATGGACGGATGGATGGATGAATGGATGAATGGACGGACGGACGGACGGATGGATGGACGGATGTACAGATGGATGGATGAATGGATGGATGGACGGACGTACGGATGGATGGATGAATGGATGAATGGACGGACGGACGGACGGATGGATGGATGGATGGGTGGACAGATAGATGGATCAATGGATGGATCCACAGACAGAGGCCAACAGAGAGGTGGATGGGTAGATACATGGATAAACAGGTCAACAAACAGAGAGGTGGATGGGTAGATGGATGGACAGGCAGATGTTCTATTGATTAATATATGTACACACAGGGACAGACACTCAGTCCTCCAGGCTTCCTCCCAGCAATTCAATCTGGGAGTTCATCTGATATTCCTGGGAGCAAGGCCATTAAACATTAACCACTCACGAAGCCTCGCTCCCACAGCCCCTCACCCATCCATCTTGGAAAGCTGAAAATGGAAGCGGCCTCCGTTCTGGGCCAGGACACCACTGGGGAAGCGGGGCGTAAGGAGGGGTTCTCGCTGGCGCTCCACGGGAGGGACAGACGGCGTGGAAACTTCTTTAGCCCGGGGAGAAAAGTGATATGCAGGCAACTGTCTCATCCCTCCGTTCCCAAAGTCCCTAGAGGCCCAGCCGGGGGAAAAAACCCCAAACCCACCGCCCCGGCTCCTTGTCACCAGACTGGCCGTCTAGGGCGATCGTATTTCACTGGCTCCTTCCTCCTTCTCCCCAGCCCAGCTCCATTTGAGGGAAGCTTCTATGGCTTAAGACATTGCTGGAATAAGATCAAGGTGACTTGGCTTAAATTCCATCTCTTCAACCCAGAAATTGAACCCCTTTATCCAAGGCAGACGGATGGAAAGAATGCTAGACCTGGAGCGGAGCTCTAAATAGGTTCTAAGCCCTATTTGTGTGACCCTGGACGAGTCATTTACCCTTTCAAAACCTCAGTTTGTTCATTTGTAAAATGGGGACAATCCCTTGCGCTGATGACAGAGGACCCAGGTTGGATGGTTATATTAATGCCAGCACTACACAGGGCTGACCCTTCTCAAGGGTTTGAAGGTTGGCAGAGAGGAGCCTCGCAACAACACTGGCTGGGACCCAGAAGTCATTCCCTCCACCATGCCCCTTAGCAGCCTCGCACCCAGGGCCCAGAGAACACCTGGGTCCAGAATCCACTGCCAGATTCACCTTGGACCTGCACCCTCAATAACATCTGCTCTCCAGAGCGGGATCAAACACTGATGACACAAACCTAGCCTGTGAATGCAAAGCCAGTCGGATCCTCTCCTGTTTTACTAATGGGGAAACTGAGGCCCAGGGGAGAAATGATTTGTCTGTGGTGTCAATCCGACTTAAAGCAGTGGGAGGTGTTTCTCCACTCTGTACATACTGTGGGAGTGGGTGCCTCCTGACCGCCTGTTACTGTCCTTGTATTCAAAGCCCTCAGCACAGTAGGGCCAGCACTTAATCAATGTTTGCTGATTGACTTATAGATTCTTTACTGAGGGGGGGAGGGGTCTATGGGTATAGAACAGTGAAGGCGGGTTTGCTGAACTGCTTTTTTTCTCCCTTTGCTTCATTATATATTAATATAATTATATATAAATAATATCTAATATCATAGAAACAATATGTAAATATATAATAAATAAATATATAACATAATATAGAAATATATGATAGAAATGAATATAATAAAATGATATATTATACGATACGTAAACATATACTATAAATATATAATATAATGGCATAGATATATGATATAATAAACATATTATATGATATATAAATATATTATATAAATAAATATATGATCCAAGAAATAAATAAATAAATATATAAATAAAATTCTATAGATATATAACCAGGCATGGTTCCCTGGAGAGGGGAAGGGGAAAGTATTTATTTGGAAATAAAGGTGCTATCAATTAAAAAAATTGTTTAAAGAATATGGCCGAGGGCAACTGGGTGGCTCAGTGGATGGAGAGCCAGGCCTGGAGATGGGAGGTCCTGGGTTCAAATCTGGCCTCAGACACGTTCCAGCTGTGTGACCCTGGGCAAGTCACTTGACCCCCATTGCCTATATCCCTTACTGCTCTTCCGCCTTGGAATTAATACACAGTATCCATTCTAAGGGGGAAGATGAGGGTTTAAAAAAATAGAATAAGCCCGGCCACACAGCAGCAGGTCCTGAGGATGCTGTCCACAGAGAAGCCCTAGAGTTTGGGAGCTCTGTTCAGCCATGTTTCAGTCATGCCCAACTTTTTCTGACCCATTTGAAGTTTTCTTGGCAGAGATCCTGGAGCAGGTCATCATTACCTTCTCCGGCTCATTTTACAGATGTGGAGACTGAGGCAACCAGGGGGGAAGTGACTCCCTCCGGGTCCCCCCGCCAGGAAGTCCTGGAGGCCAGATCTGAACTCAGGAAGAAGAGCCTTCCTGACTCCAGGCCCAGTGCTCTGTCCACTGTACCATCTCCAGTGGGGCTAAAACCAATCCGATGTCAGCCGAAGTCCCGCACCAATACGGTGAAAAGGAGGAGCAGAGAACCAATGGATGAAGCACCCCCGGTGAGAAAAATGGAGCAGGCTAAAGGTTCGGGGCTGATCCATACAGGGATCAGTGCCTGAATGGCCGCTGAGGTTCCAGCCTAACATAGATTCAATCTCGAAAAATTCAAAGGTAGGATTTGAACCAAGGACCGTCCGAAGCTCTGCCCAACGAGCACCGCTGCTCCCCTCAGAAATGAACGTTCTATAGGACATCGTTGTCTAATTTCTTATAAACATGCCTTTTTTTCTCCTCCAAACCCTAATCTGTCTTAGAACTGATTCTGAGGCTCAGCTCCGAGGAAGGAAAACAGTTCGGGCCAGGTAAGTGACTGGCCCAGGGTCACCCTGCTCGGAAGTGACTGAGGCCAGATGGGAACCCAGGAGTTCCTGTCTCCAGACCTGGCTCCATCCACCGAGCCACCCCGCTGCCCCAACAAGAAACATTCCTCTGGGTGCCTCCTGCGTCTCAGGCCCTGGAACTTCCTCTGGTACCTTTAAAGGGCTGGAATGAAAAAGCCACATTCAGTTTTTATGAACTGGCAGTCAGGGCCCGGAACATGCAGGACTCAGAAGGTTAATGAATGAATAATTTGCGAGGCCATTTCTGGGCGGGTGATTCTCCCAGCTCCTGGGGGGGGGGGGGCGGTGGCGTCCCAAGGTTCCGCACGGAGGGAGGGGGCGGACCCCACTGCATTTTTCTCCTTTCAAAGGGAAAACGGGGGTGCGCGCTGCTTGTAAGGACTTGCTTCTACAACAGCCAAAGAAGTCGGAGGCCTGGCTCCCTGCATCCTGCAAGCCTGGGACGCCGCTGTCCGCAGGTGCCTTTGACGGAGGAACATTTCAGTTGAGAATGAAGAGGTGATCGGTCCTTCCAGGCACGTCTTTGGGACCCTATTGGGGGGCTTCTTGGTAAAGATACTGGAGTGGTTTGCCATTTCCTTTGCCAGCCCATTTTACAGATGAGGAAACTGAGGCCAACAGGATGACGTGACTTGCCCAAGGTCACACAGCTAGTCTGAGGCTGGATTTGAACTCTTCCCCGCTCAAAGGGACAGTAGCTTTAAGGGGTGACTTGGTCAGACAAACACAAATTCAGCTCCAGAAAATGTATTAAGTGCATGCTGTGTGCCAGGCACTGTACTAGACAAAACCAGAAAACTTACGTTCTGCTCTGGGGGACAGGACAAGGCAGCTGCACAAATGGAAGTGGGGGGGGGGGGGACACAAGATAATATTGGTAAAGCACTTAGCATGGCCCCTTTCATACAGTAGGTACTTAATAAGTGCTTGTTCCCTTCCCGCTCCCTTCTGGACCCGGGTTTGAATCTGTGGGACTTCACTTGACCATCTCTGGCCTCAGTTTCCTCATCTGTAAAAGGAGTACGTTGGCCTAGATGGCTTCTGAGGTCTCTTTCCAGCCTCAGGGAAATAAATGGAATGTACAGCCGGGCTCACAGGATGGGGGGACCTCAGCGATGGCCAGGGTCGACGTCACGGTGACGGGATGAAGGCCCTTCTGCTCAAGGCCACAAAGTAGTGCGAAGTAGAAATAAAGTCGTTTTTTGGAGGTCAGGAAAGCCTCCACCAGGCGCTGCGCCTCCGAGAAGCTGAGGGCACCCAAAATTCGAGGAGTGGGCATTCAAGGCCAAGAGGGACATACAGAGACCAATGAGTGCGCTGAACAAAAAGGAGGCAAGGCACTTTGGGGTGGATTCTAATTCTGGCTTTGGTAGTCACTTGAACAGGCCTCATCCTTTCCTGGGGCCTCAGTTTCCCCCTCTGTAAAATGAGGGAGCCAGAGCCTCGCTACAGCTGAGGTCCCTTCTCACTCTGCCTCAGTCATTCTTGTACCTCATCATCTTATTTTGCCTCCCCCTACAAAGAGACACATTGTCTGCCTGATAGAATGGGATCTCCTTGAGGACAGGGATGGTTTCCTCTTTGTCTCTGCATCCTCAGTGACCAGCCCTGACCCTGGCACGGCAGACAGAGAAAGCCGGGAAGACCAGGGCTGGACGCCACCCTCCGAACCCATCCTGGCTGAGTGCTTCCGGGTGATAACCTGCATTGTTGTTTAGGGTTCGGTCATGCCCAACTCTTCGTGATCCCACGGACCACTGCCATCCATGGGGTTTTCTTGGCAAGGATACTGGAAGGGTTTGCCCTTTCCTTCTCCAGTGGGAAGTGTCTAGGGTCGGATTGGAACTCAGACCTCACCTGACTTCAGATCAGGCCCTCTGTCTCTCCCCTGAGCCACCTAGCTGCCTCTAGGGCATTAGGAGAGGGAATTTCCGCATCTCAGAATTCCCTAAAACCATGAAATGCCAGTCCTGGTCCCTGTGAAGGGCCCAGCACAGAGAATGAATGAGAAGGCACTCAGGACGTTTTTAGTCAAGTTCTAGGGGTATAGACAGTGAAGGCCGACAATCCCTGCTCTCGGGGGGCTCCCATCTAATTGAGGACGCTGCCTGGGACACTTTGGGCCCCTCCAAAAGCTCGTTAACCCAGTGACTCAGGACCCACGGGGCTGGGGACAGGGCCTGGCCGACAGCAGGTGCTCAATAAATGCCTGGAGATGGATGGATCCTATTATTGGGGGTAGATTCTCAGGAAAGGGTCAGGGCAGCCCCTCCATCCCCGAACTGTTGAAATAAGCAGAACTCTCCTCGCCTGGAAGGCTCCGGGGAAGCCGCACGGGGCCGGAAGTGTTGTGAGAGGGAATAGGTATTTAATGACGGGGTGTGCACATGTTTGTATTTGGGCCAGAGCTCAGGCAAACAAGTCTGACCACATACATGAAACTTTTCACCTTGGCACTGACGAGCTCATAGGCCTCTCTGGCAAACTCCAGGCCTGAGAGAAGGAAACGAGGTGTTTCCGCTAAGGAAATGGGGTCCTTCCATGAGAATCAGAGACTTGGGGGTGGGAGGGGGAGATGGGGAGAAAAGTCTCTGAAATTCCTTGTGATCCAACCTTGGAAAAAGGCTCCCGTCTTCTCTTTCCATAGCCAAACCCCCAATTCTACATTGGAGAAGGGATGAGAGGGAGTGTGGGGTAGTGCATAGAGCCAGTGGGTTTGAAGGCGGGCAGACCTGGGTTCCAAACGTCCCTCACACTTATTACAAGCAAGCCTTCTTCTTTCTCAGCTGTAGAATGGGTGTCATCATCCCTGTCCCACCTGCCTCCCCAAGGGTAGTTAAAAGAGTTAAAAAGGAGGGGAGGGAAAGAATATGAATCAAGGAACCATGGAAAAATATTCTAAAGTAATTTAAAATTTTTTTAAGAGTTAAAAAGGGCTCAGTGAGACCTTTTGAGTCTGGCAGCCCAGACCTGACCAAGAATCCCCTCCATTATATCCCTGGTTAGAGGCTGGCCAGCCTTGCTGGAAGGCCTCCAGGGAAAGAGAAACCATTCCGCCTCCTAAAGGTAACATATCCTACTCTGGGCCAGTTCTTATTGTTCGGTTTTTCCTGACATCACATCTAAAATCTGTCACTTCCACCCATTCGTTGCTCCCAGTCCTTCCTTTTGGGGCCAAAAGGAACAATTCTGATCCTCCTTCTACAATACAACTGTCACAGGATTCCTTCCTACCTCTGAGGCTTCCTGACTGGGTGCCTGTGGGCAAGTCTCTGAACTTTTCAGGGCCTCAGTCTTCTCACCTGCCAAATAAGGGCTTGGAATAGATGGCAGCTGAAGCCTCTTCTGGTTCTCTATCTTTAATCCTAAATCCCAGAACCCTGCTGGACCTCATGTGCCACAAACCACAAGGAAGCTTTTGTCCTGGGATCATAGGACACATGGGGGGGGGGGTAAGGTGGAAAGACAGGAAGGGAACACATTGGGATTTTATATTTGGTGCCAGAGGCAATAATTCTTAGTTTGGAGACCTGGGCCTCCTCCTCTACAAAACAAGGGGTATGGGGCAAGTAAGTGGGCAGAGCCAGGCCTAGAGATGGGAAGTCCTAGGTTCAAATCTGACCTCTGATATTTCCTGGCTGTGTGGCCCTGGACAGGTCACTTGACCCCAATTGCCTAGTCTTTACTGCTCTTCTGCCTTGGAACAGATACTTAATACTGAGAATAAGACAAAAGGTAAGGTTGTTTTTTTTTTTAAAGAAAGGTCTGAATTAGATGCAACAGAGGTCTCTTCCAACCCTTAACAAATCTAAATCTAGCCTCTCTGGGTCTGAAAAATGTAGAATGAGGGGATTGGCCCAGATCTGATCTCATTTAGATCTAGGTCTGGGATCCTCTAAGGCAGGGGGTAGCCAAGGGACGGTGAGCCAGGAAAGCATCCTGGATGTTCTGGACAGCCCCTCCTGCCCTTCCTGGCCCATCTGGGGGAGAAAGGCACACTATTTGAGGGGCTTAAGTGAAATCACTACAGCAAATCCCTTTTGCAAATTTGAAAGCACTATGCAAATATCAGCTACTAGAGGCCAGAGGAATCTGTGGTCCAGAAGGGCAGAAGCCCTGTGGATGGAGCACCTGGGCCAGGCCCTCCCCCTTCCCCACCCCGGGGTGCCAGGAGCTCAGTCTTCTGACATCAGATGGCAGAGCCCCAAATGGGCTTCCGTGTTTACTTAAGCCAAGAAGCCTTCTTTGGACAGTTCTTTTTTCTGGATAAGCTTTGGGCTAGGAGAGGAAGAGGAGTAAGGGCTCAGAGACCTATCAGGGACCACAGGGTGACATCCCAACTCTACCAGGCCCCTTCTTCCTCCTCCAGATCAGCCTGGGTCTCACACACAGGCCCCTGACCAGAAAGGGGCACCCAGACACAACCAGCCGCCTGCACAGGGCTGACTATTTACATAGGAACACGCCTACTGAGATCCCCATATAGAACGACAAGGACAGGGAGCTGCCTGGCCAGGGGAACGTCTCCACACAGGCACTCCAAGTACCACAAAGATACAGACGTGCCTCTGGGTGGGTACACATTTACGAAGGGAAACCCACACTGAGCAGCATTCATAAGCTCGGCTCCACGGCTGTCCGGGCAGGTCTGCCCATTTCCACATGGCCTCGGCCACAACCATGAGGAGAACCACCTCCGAGCTCGGACCCGCTACCCACACCGCTGTCCATGTTAGGGAAGGAAAGCAGCCGGGGAGTCACAGCCTCGAACCCAGGGGGCCCGGCGGCCCCGACGCGTCCAGTCGGGCACACATCCGTGGGAAATCAGAAATGACATCCAGTCACATGGGCACGATCCCCCCGCGTGGTGAGGGAGACAGGGGGCGGGCAGAGTGCCAGGCTGGGAGCCCCTCGGACAAATGCCCTCCCCTTTGTGGGCCTCAGTTTCCTACTTTGTAAAAGGAGAGCGCCGGCCTGGCTGCCCTCCAAGATCCCTTGCGGCTCTGAAGCCCGCGATCCCTGGGCGCACAGAGACATCGGGGGCAGTCAGGAAGGGGAGCCCAGGCGCGTCGGGCACCACGCAGAGGGCGCGGCGAGAGCCTCCAGCCCCAGGGATGCGTCCTAAGGAGTAGGAGCGCGCCGGGGTCCCAGGCTCGGTCCACGTTCCCCTCGCCGCCCTGGCCCGGCCCGGCCCCGCCGACCGGCGCTGCGCACTGCGCTCCGGATGCGCGGCCGCGGCCAGAGCGCGCGCAGGGCTGCGCTCCGAGCACTCCCTCCCGGCCTGGCCCTTGTCCTTGCCTGTGTTTTGTCGAACTGCTCCCGCTCCGCTTCCAAGCTGTGGCCCGGCCTGCGGCTCAGGACCCGCGCCGGCACGTTCTTGATCGTGTTCATCCTGCCGCCGTCGCCGCCCGGAACGGCCCGTCCGCCCCGGCCCTGGAGCCCAGCGCGACTGAAGCAGCGCGTCACCAGCACGGCCCGGAGCACGGCCCCCGCGCCGGCCACGCCTCCCCAGGCTCCGCCCCCGTCTCTCCTCCCCCACCAGCATCACGCCCCTCCTTCCCCGGCTCCGCGAGGAAAGGCTGGCCCGCCCCACACCTGGTGACGCGAAGCTCCTCCCACTCCCGCCTCTCCCTCCGCCCGTACCTTCCATCCTGTCCCGCCCCGCCCCCGACAACCTCCAAGGCCTTCCCCGGCCCCTGGCGTCTTCCTGCCCATCCCTGCTTCCCGGAGATGGAGGCCGGCTAACAGGAGTGCCCCGGCTCCTCGCCTCCTTCTCCAAAGGTCAAAGAACTTCAGTCCCGACCGTAACTCCTTCCTGCACCTGCTCGCTCCCTCCCTCGGCTCAGCTCTCCGGCATCTGCCACTTCCATTGGCTCCTCGTCTGTTTGCCCGGTCGGAGCTCGCCTATCCCTCGGACTTTTAGAAAAGGCTCTCCTCCATTCTTCGGGCCCCTCTGCTTCCCCCGCTCCTCCTTCCAGCCCAGCACGAGCCTCATACGGCCTCGCCCGGCTCCTGGTGGAGCGTTCTTCCGCCTTCCGAGGCCTCTC
The DNA here is from genome assembly GCF_027887165.1 of Monodelphis domestica. Classification (NCBI taxonomy): domain Eukaryota; kingdom Metazoa; phylum Chordata; class Mammalia; order Didelphimorphia; family Didelphidae; genus Monodelphis; species Monodelphis domestica. The sequence goes on along the minus strand of NC_077229.1, from coordinate 47,096,069 downwards.
CCCCCCAAGCCTCGGGAGTCTTCTGGGCCCCATGTGGGCTTTCCTTGGCAAAGGTCCTGGACTGGTTGGGCATCTCCTTCTCCAGCTCATGGGACCGATGAGGAAACTGAGGCAACGGCAGTCAAGTGACTTGCCCAGGGTCACACAGCTGGGAAGTGTCTGAGGCCAGACTTGAATGGAGAAGATGAATCTTTCTGACTCCATGCCCAGCGCTCTGTCCCCTGCACCACCCCCCGCGGCAGTTATATGTTCTATTTCCATCAAGTTGACTTTAGACCAGAGGAAACATAGGGGAAGAGCTAGAGTTCTGTTTCTGAAGCTAGGATGACTGAGGTTCAAGTCCCCCCTTTAACCTTTGGGGTCTTTGGCAAGTCTCTCAGGCTAGAAGCTGCATGGGTAGAAGGGAATTTCCTCACCTGGGACTTCCCAACGAATTCTAGGTCCAGTCCCCACACAGTTGTGATTTGGGGCAAATCTGCTGAAAAGAGGCTCTCTTGGGTTAGAAGTTGTATGGGGAGGGGCAGCTAGGGGGCTCAGTGGACAGAGATGGAGGTCCTGGATTCAAATCTGACCCCAGACACTTCCTAGCTGTGTGACCCTGGGCAAGTCACTTAACTCCCATGGCCTAGCCCTTAGTGCTCTTCTGCCTTGGAACCAATATTTAGCATTGATTCTAAGATAGAAAGTAAGAGTCTAAAAAAAAAAAAGAAGTTGCATGGGAGAAGAGAATTTCCTCACCTGGGAGTTCCCAACACATTCAAGGTCAGTCCCTTCTGGAGCTGGTATCTGGGTTCAGTGACTCGTAGGCCCTCCCACTTTCACATTCTCCCCCTCCAATCCCAATAATCTCTCATCCTAGTCCAGCAAACCCATTCCTGACTAGTGGTCACTCAGCCATGCTTGAAGTCCTCCAGGGCTGGGGCGCCTGCCCTTCTGAAGGCTGCCCGTTATATTTCGGGGCAGCTCCGCCAGGGATGAACGTTGTCCTTTCCTGGAGGGAACTCCCTCCTCCCTTGTCCCTGTTGAGTTCCTACCCACCCTGGAGAGCCCAGCTCCACGTGGCTTCCTCCCGGTGCCCCTCCTGCCCCACCGTCACAATTGATCTCATAACTCTCTAGTGGCCTTCCGTCACCACGTTAGGGACCATCTCGAGGGCAGGGCCTGGTCATATTTAAATTTTGTCTCCTTCCCTCCCCCCCACCGCCAGACACAATGCCCTGTACACAGTGGCTGCTTAATACATGCTTGTTGCACGATACTATCATTTCCTTCTTCCCTGGGCCAGGCAAGAACTACAGCTAGCAGAATCCTGGCCCTTCCACCTATTCCCTTAACCTATTTGGGCCTCGGTTTCCCCATCTGCAAATGACGAGATGGCCTCTATCTATAGACTGTCTATATGAATAGAAAGGGGCCCGTTAAGGTTTTTTTAATCTTCGTAATCTCCCAGCACGATGTGTCTTATAAATGGCCATTTGTTGAAATGAAATGAAATAAAATCACTGGTCCAGCCGCTGTATTCGCTGGAATGGGACAGACGTCCTGCGAGTACACCGAGCCAAGAACTGAAAAGCGGGAGCTTCTTCAAGACTGCTCCGAGCATCCCGGGAGGACAGCCTCCTTTGGCTTTGGACCTTCCCTCTTTTCTCTCGCCTTCTGCCTTGGGATCAGTTCTAAGACAGAAAAGTGGCAGGGGCCAGGCGACCGGGCTTTAAGTGACTTGCCCAGGGAGCCTTCCCTCTTCCGCCGCTGTCTTGGGGTGCCCAGTTTCTTACTAGGCTCTCCGTTCCACATGAAGAGGCTGCACAGCCGAAGATTGCAAAACTGCCCCTAATGGTGGGAATGGAAGTTCCCAGGCAAGTGTTCTGGGAAGAGCTCAGGATCTATCTCACATGTTCTTGGTCTTCCCCCAGACCCTTCCAGCCCTGGGCAGAAAGGCTCCAACTCTAGAGGCAAAACCCCCTATTTTTAGCTCTTCTGAATAATAAGGTGTCGATTTCCCTTTTTATTTCTGGCTTTCTTAAAAAAGGTCTTTCCATACACTCTAAAATTACTCTTATAGAAGCATCTCATTCAGCAGCTGAGATGGTTCCTGGCTGACAAGTAACTGACCACACTGGTATCTCTCTCTCACTGCTGAAGGATGTCAATAAGGGAAATAGATGTTAAAATATGGCTTTAAAATGCAGCTTTGGGGCCATTTTTAAAAGAATGTGAGGATAACTCCTGCCCCCAAACCCTTACTCTCTTAGAATCTAAGTATCAATTTAACCATAAAGACTAGGCAATTGGGTTAAGTGACTTGCCCAGGGTCATCTAGTTAAGGAAGCCTCTGAGGTCAGATTTGAATCGAGGGTCCTCCTAAATCCAGCTGCCCCCCAGGATAGTAACCTTTTAACAGGAACTGCCCCCCGCCCCCCAATGAAGGGAAGATATGATCACGTGGAAGGAGGCTGCTCCTAGGTTATTCCTAGAGAGATGGATAAAGGAATTGCAGTCATCTTTCGCATTCAAAGGCATCATCGAAACTTTTTGCTTGGGCTATTTCGTCATCTCAAGCTGGATTATCATCCATGGTAAATGTTTGCAAAAAAGGCCTCTGGGCAGAGATGCTCCACGCTCTAGCCTAGATTAATGAACAAACTTGGGCTTCTCTGATTTGAACTGGAGTCTAGAATTTGTCATCGTATGATCTAGAAAAGGACTGCTGCCTCCAGTCTCCCAACCCCATAAGGACAGTCCCATTAAAACCTGATTCCCTGGAAGCTGAAAACCCCACGAATCAGCGGTGTTCACTCCTCATTAGGCAAGCCGGGGAGGAGAGTGCCTGCTGGAATCCAGCCTCCCCGAGGACATGTTAGGTTTCCTAACTTGGCAGACATTAATTCAGAATCAAACTCTATCTTTTCAGCTCTACTCTGTCCAAATAAGGCAGAATTATAAAGGGTGCATCTGTAAAGAGCATAGCCAAAGCGAACCCCATTTCTGTTCTCAGTACCCTAATTAGATGGGCCAAATGGGGTGGGTCCTCTAGACTCGTGAAAATCGACTGAAATAACAGGGAAACCTTTTTAACAAAGGTACACTTAGGTCAGCACAATAGAACGCTGGCTCTTTTATGTCCGTAACAGCATTAAAAAATAAATCCCCACATTCCTAAGCGAAGCTGCCCAGCCAGGCCTTTTCCTAACAATGAAATGGAAGTGACAGGCTGCTTCTGGTTTGGAGAAGGAGTTGGGGAGGGGCAGGAAAGGGACCCCACTTTATTCTCGCCTCCCTTGTCTCTGTCTCTCCACCAGTCGCCCCCATTCCACTCCTGTACAGTGACAAAGAAGAGACTACAGAAAGTTCATTCTCTTTATTGTTAAAAATATTTTCATTGAATGCAGCTGTTGCTTCTCTCAGAAGAGACAGACACACATGGCATATTTTTAAAAAATAAAATGACTTTACAAGTTAAACACAGAACTGTTCTCATTCCTTAGAGGTAAAAAAAATAGCACACATAACACTTGATCTCCTAGCGAGCTTTGGTGTACGAGGGGCCCCAGACTCGAGGAGGGGAATTGCTCAGCTCGGGTTTTCTTTGGGCTGAAAGACGTCAATTTTCAGTCACTCAGGAAGTACTTTCCAGTTAAAAACACTTCGCACATTATTCCATGTCTATTTACATAGCAAAGTCCAGAGCCGGAACAACAAAATAATAAGAGAATGCCGTGTCTTAGGCATTTATGAGCTGACCCTGGACACAGACCAGTAAAAATGAAAATGCATGTACGGGAATTCAAACAGAGTTCAGACCATTCACCAGAAGAATGGAGAATCTGGGGCAATTCTTCGCCAACTGGTGGGGCTCTCACTCGGACGGCTGTGCTTTCCCAAGGCTCCTCTCACATTTAGCAGGAGGGCATCTCTACACACTCGAGTCAGGTTTTTCTTAGCAAAATACCAAGTTCGGTTTCACAAATATATGCCAATAAGGCCTAGCATCTAGGTATGTAAATACGTATTTCTGACATTTGGAAACGACTCACTTGACTACATCCAAAAGACTGGTGTTAAGAATCGGTCTTTGAGCTTCTGGTGCCTTTGGGTATTAACTGTTTGTGGCTCATGAAGAATTCTAATCCTCTTTTTTCAAAGTAAGTATTATGCAAGGACGTCTGCTTCCTTCCTTCCACATAGACAAGCAATCTGCTTCTGGCGGAGAGGGGGAGGGAAGACACATAATTAACGCGACCAGGAAGGAGAGAACAGTGATCTCTAATTTCCCACCATCTCCAGAATGTAGCTCTGCCTCCAGATTCTTCCAGAGACCAAAGGCAGTGCCAAAGACCTCCCCAGTGCCCTTGGTGGCACAAGAGCGGGCTTCGGGGCAACTCTTCTGCCGGCCACCTCAAGGAAATGGACTGCTCTCTCCTTTTCTTTTTCTTAAATCTTTATCTTCTGGGACAGCTGAGTGGCTCCGGGGATAGAGAGCCAGGCTTGGAGTTGGGCGGTCCTGGGTTCAGCTGTGTGACCTTGCCCAAGTCACTTAACCCCAACTGCTTAGCTCCTACTGCCTTTCTGCCTCAGAACGGATACTTGGTATCAATTCCAAGATACAAAGTAAAGGTTTAAAAAATACATTTCATTCATTCTATGACTAAATGTGGACGAGATCTTTCTAAAAATGAGTTCTAAAGAAGTGATGAGTAGGAGGGTCTGATTTGGACGGAGGCTGCTATTCCATCATGTTAGATGGTAGAAGCGGTGCCCTGTTAGGGCTTGGGGACCTGGTGTTCGCCCTGGCCATGCCACTAACTTGCTGTACGCCCTTGGGCGAATGACTGCAACTCTCTGGGTTCTGTGTCCAAGGAGTCCCTAGGGTGCCTTCCTTATCTGAAGTTCGGGGCAGAGGGTTTGGTATTTGAAAATCTGCAGTTTCTGTCCATCCAAGTCCTGGCCACTCTGAGGCCCTGCAATGAGGAAGGGGCTTGTGGGCAGGCAAAGGTGACACGAAAGAGAAAGGGCATGAGCAAACGTCTTGCCTTGACCTTCCATTATCAGTGTTCTCGAGCTGCTCGTGAGTGTTCCACGATAAGCAAAGGTGACTTACCTTTGATCGCTCTGGAAACTGCTGGACTCAACAGTTGTTTTCCTCAATCACTGGCAGTGGCACTTTGTGGGCTGTTACATCTGAGAATTCTGTCTACAAAATAAATCTCCAGTCAGTGATCGGCACAGACACAGGAAAGCAATCATAGCAATCAATCAACAAGGATTTCTTTTTCAAACTCTTACTTTCGGTCGTAGTATCAGCTCTAAGACAGAAGAGTGGCAAAGGCTAGGCATCAGGGTTAAGTGACTTGCCCAGGGTCAGACAGCTAGGAAATGTCTGGGGCCAGATTTGAATCCACCTCTTCCCAATTCCAGGCCTGGTGCTCTGAACCGCCAAGCTGTTCCCACAACAGCTATTTCTTATTCAGCTCCTACTGTGTGCCAGATCTGGTGCTGGGCATCAGAGGAAGATTGCCTCTGTCCTCAAGGAGCACACATGCTACTAAAAAGAAAGGCTGGTGGCCTTCCCAAAGGGACTGACAAGAGGAAATTCTACCATGGATCAGATTCTTACTAACAAAGATGGGCCTGGCTGCTAGGGTCTGAATGATGGAAATGTATAGAAGTGACTAGAGTCTACAGGAAGGGAGAAGAGGAAAGCTGCATATAGTCTGATACACAAGCTAGATTGCACCTGCTAGAATCAGACCCAGTAGTGTTCTGAAGGAGCACAGGAATGAAGAGAATGAACTAAGGTTCTTTGGAGGAAATCAGCCTGGGAGGGATGGGAAACTCCTAAGAATCCAGAGGGAAATAATTCCAAAAAGAGGAAGAGGAATGAGAATTGTCTAAAGACACTGGAGTGGACACAAAGGGAATTCACCAAACTCACTTGAAGAAGAGACATATAGAAAATAGAAGCAGAAGGACCCAGATGGCACAGAGCTATAAAACAATGAATGGCAGGAGTCCTAAACCTCAGGTTGAACTGGTGCTGTTGCAGGAAACTCAGATTCACAATAAAAGCCTTCACAGCTACAAAGAGGAAAGAAGAGGGTCAAAGAAGGAACCAGATGGTCAAGCAGCAGCTTAGAAGAAAATGGGATGACAACAGAGAAAAGTAGAATTGTTCAAATCTCATTTGGCTTCTGGTTTTTTTGCTGCTAAGGAGAACAAAAATGGTGAATGGAGGGTTGATTCCCAAGATAAGTAAAGCTATAATAACAGACAACTTTGTGTATCCTTAGGTACCAATAATCAATCACTCTGGCTAATGTGATGGCTAAGCCACTGTCAGTGATACCAGAAGATGGGGAAAACACTTGGCAGATACCAAAGAACTGGAGAACAGAAAATCTCCAGATTTTAAAAACAAGAAAAGAGGAGTAAGCCAGACTTTGATTCTTAGGGCAGTTCTAGAACAGATCACTAAAGAGTGCAGGAATAAATATCTGGAATCCAAAGCAATGATTATAATGATTACTTGACTTCATAAAGAATAGGTTTTGTCAAGAAATCAGTATTTGGTAAAAATTGCTGGCACAAATAGAAAGTAGTTTGGGAGAAACTATGTATAGACCAATATCTTATACCGGTGATGGCAAACCTATGGCACATGTGCCAAAGATGACATGCAGAGACCTCTCTATGGGCACCCACACCAACCCAGCAGAGTTTGTTACTAGAAAGGGAAACTCTTCTTATTCTAGAACCCTGTTTAAGTTGCTTCTCCTTCCCCCCTAGTTGAATGGTGGCAGGACTTGCTGGCCCAAGAATTTCTCCTGCCTGGCTTTTCCTGAAGATAGGTGCCTAAGGTGGTCAACAACATCCTGAAAAGTAGACCTTCCTCCATTCAGGATCCATTGTCTCTGGGGGGGAGAGGTGGGGAGAGGGAAGGGGCAGGGCACAACACATGGTCTCTAAAAGGTTCACCATCACTGTCTTATACTATTCACTAATATCAAAATGGATATATGATCTAAACACAAAATAAAATATTATAAGCAAATTAGAAGAACAGAGAACATATTACTTATCAGATTTATGGATGGAAGGAGAATTTGTGGGTAAACAAGAGATGGAGAGCATTGTGAGATGTGAAATGGATAATTCTGAGCATATTAAATTGAAAAGTTTTTGTACAAATAAAACAAATATTGCCAAGATTAGAAGGAAAGCAGAAAATTGAGAAAACTTTTTGTAGTCTCTCAAATAATATCTCATATCTAAAATATATAGAGAACTTAGGCAAGTTTATAAAAATAAGAGCTATCTCCAAATTGATGGAAGGATAAAAGATATGAACAGACAATTTTTGGATGAAAAAGATCAAAGCTATATACAGTCACATGAAAAAATGCCCTAAGTCACTATTGATTAGAGAAATGCAAATGAAAATATGTCTGAGATATCATCTCACAACCATCAGATTGGCTAAAATGACAAAGAGGTTAAATGGTAAATGTTGGAGGGGATGTGGAAAAGTAAGGACACTAATACAGTGTTGGTAGAACTGTAAAATGATCCAAGCATTTTGGAGAAAAATTTGGAATTATATACAGAAAAGTATAAAAATATAGATATCCTCAGATCCAGCAATACTATTGCTGGGTCTGTTTCCCAAGGGGATCAGAGAAAAAGCAAAAGAACTATGCATTCCAAAATACTTACTGCAGTTCTCTTTGGGGTGGCAAAGAACTAGAAATCAAGGAGATGTCCATCAGTCGGGGAATGGCTAAACAAACTGTGGTATACGATTGTGAGGAAACACTACTGTGCCATAAGAAACAATGAGGCTAATTTTTTTTTTAACTTGGAGAAAACCACATGAGATAATGAAGAGTTAAATGAGTAGACAGTTAAAGATTCAATATTTGAAGAATAACTTGTGAATGTTCATCTCCAGAGAATGAACTGAGAAATAGAGACATAATCTCTACATTTTGCTAGATGATGCCTTCTATGGTTTGTGAAAGGGAAGGAGGGGCTAAATAAAATACATAAATGAACTAATGAAAAATAGGTCCTGCCATCAGAGTAATCTGATTTCCTTCTTTGACTGGATTACTAAATTGGATTAGTAGATCTGAAAAATTAAAGCCTTTGATATAACTCACCTATACTTCAGCTAACCAACAGGCAACAGGCAGAGAAACTCATCAGATTCTTGTGAAAAGGAGGCAGAAGAGTGGATTAGATGATGATACAATTAGATGAATTCCACATTGGATGGAGAAAGTAGCAATGAATGGTTCAAGACCCACCTCTGGGAGCTCTCTGATGGAGACTCCCAGGTTGTCTAAGCTTGACTCTGGGCTGTTTACCTTTGTTATTGATAATTTGGCTATAGGCCTAGCTGGCAGGTTCATCAAATCTGCAGATAGCACAATGTTGGGAAGGACAACTAACATGGCAAATGGCAGGGGTGGGGTAGACAAAGATCTTGATAGGTTACAGCATTGTGCCCAATCTAATAAAATGAAACTAAATTGGGATAAACATGAGTCTTACACATTGGTTTAAAAAGTGACCTTTACAGGTACAGGATAGGGAGGCCTGGTCAGACAGTGGCTGCCATAAAAACTAGCACCATCTTGGGCTTCACTGAGAGACATCACTTCCAGAAATAAGGAGGCGCTCTTCCCTCAGTACTCTACCCTAGTCATTCTACACCTCAAGTACTGGGCTTGTTCTGGGTACCACAGTTTAGAAACAACACTGATAAACTGGACAGCATCCATAGAAAGGAAAACCAGGATGGTGAAGAGCTGGGAGATCATGCCCCACAAAGATTATTTGAAGGACCTGGAAAATGTCTAGCCTAAAAAAGCCTCAAGGAGGAGGATGAAAGCTGATTAGCCTGCTCAGCCCCAGAGAGCAGAAACCAGAGCAGTGGGTAGAAACTGCAAAGAAATAAATTTAGGTCTTGAGGAAAGAAAAAGGTCCTAACAATTAGTCATCCATAAATGGGATGAGCTGTCATCAGAGGCAGGGGCCACCCTCCTTGAAGGTCTCTGAGCAGCAACTGGATGGCTGTTTAAGTGTTATTAAAAGGATTCCTTTGGGGTGGGAGTTGGACAGGAAGTCCTCAGGGCTCCTTTTCAATTCTATGGGTCAGATTCTGTGATTCTACCACTAAATAACAACATAGTAAAAAACACATTAAAATGTTTTCTTTTTCATTCAGACTATCTCACCTAATAGTAGGAAGAAAGAAAGAAAATAAGCATTTATTAAGTGCTATGAATTATCCCAAGCACCTTATAAATAAGGAAGTAGGTGTTATTATTATTATTATCCCCATTTTACAGTAGAGGAGACTGAGGCAGACAGGGAATAACTTGCCCAGGGTCACACAGCTAGTAAGTGTCTGAAACCACATTTGAACTCATGTGTCCTGACTCCAGGCCCAGTATTCTATCTACTGAGCTACCCAGCCACTTCTAATACTCTTGGTTAATATTGAGGAGGTAAAGAATTCATTCATCACAATTCACTCTGAGGAATAATATCCCTTGAGTTTTAAGTTGTTTGTTGTAGGGGGTGGTTCTCATGCCCTCCTTGCTGCTGTTGCCAGCTGGAGTGCCCAGCTCTCTTGCCTCCATGTTATAGCTAAGCTCTGGAAGTCATCAAAAGGCCCGGTGCCAGGCTTACCCCATACTATTCTTAGGGACCTCAAATAAAGACCCTGGTCACCAATTAAATAAAAACACACAACCATTATAGTGGAAGCAAGACAGAAGATGGTTCAAGTCAACACTCTTCGTGGCATTCCCATCGCATGACTGGCACTGCATTTAAGGGCTGTGGGACACATAAAAATGGTCTGACTGAGGAACACAGACTTAGGGGCGAAAGGGGTCTTAGAGGTCATCTGATCCAGCTGCCTCACCCAGATCCCAAGTGCTTTAGGTCTTTGGGGGGTGGGGGGGAGGCACAAGGCTTAATTAAGCCCATGGATCATGACAGAATTGCCTGTCACTTGACTGCCAGACTTGGTTCTGAGATCATGGTCTTTTCAGCTACAAACAATCTCATAGATCATGGAGCACAATTCTCTTATTTTACAGATGGGGCAACTGAGGACAAGAGAGGTTAAGTGACTTGCTCAAGATTACCCAGGGGTGGGACACCTAGAGAGACAGGCCTGAGGTCAGTTAGACCTGGGCTCAAATCTAGCCTCAGACACTTTCTAGTTGTGTGACTCTGGGCAAGTCCCTTACCCCAATTGCCTAGCCCTTGCCTCTCTTCTGTCATAGAGTTGATACGGCAGAAGGTAAGGGTTTAAAAAAAGAAAAGATTAGCCAGCAGTACACAGCCAAACATTCTGGGGTTGAACTCAAGTTTTCTGAGTCTAAAGCCAGAGCCACACCATGCTCCTACCCTCTTTTCAGTGCTACTATTCCCACTTGTCCAAGAACATGTTAACAAACTATAATCATTCCCAGGCCAAGAGAGCCAGTGAATCCAAGTACTGAGAAAAGGACATGAAAAAGGGAAAAAAATTATCTTCATCATAAAGCTGGAAATATTAAGCTGTTTGAGGTTGGCTAAAAAAACACCCCAAAACCTCAAACCCAAAGATTTAGACTATAACTTTTAAACTAAAAGGGATTATCTAACCCAACCCCTCATTTTACATATGAGGAAAATGAGACTAAAAAGAAATTCAGTCAGGGAAACTAGGTGTCTCAGTGGATGGAGAGTCAGACCTAGATGGGTGGTCTGGGTTCAAATCTGGATTCAGACACTTCCTAGCTGTGGGCAAATCATCTAACCCCAAATGCCTAGCCCTTACTGCTCTTTTGCCTTGGAATCAAAACTTGACCAGAAGTAAGGTTTTTTTTTTTTTAAAGGTTAGGTGACTTGTCTAAGACCACCTAAGTTGCCAGTAGTGGAAGCAGGACAGGATGCACCCTTCTGATGGGTACACCACCGAGCTAATATGATGTGATGGAGGCTTCAAAAAAATGTCTATTTTCTCACACATTCAATGTGTCTGGAAGAAGTGATGCAAATCTGTACATAAAAAGTCAATAACAAAAAAAGAGTGTATTTGTTTTGTTCTGTTTCAGCACACTGAGGAGACTCCTACAGTGAACTTTGGGGAGAATATGAACAAGAGCCTCTCGGGGTGGGCAGGTCAGGATATCAGCACTGGTGGAACTTTTAAACCAATGAGATCACAAATCCATTTAAGTCTTGGTTTTAGCTATGTTAGAGGCAAGAAGAAGAGTAAGAAGGGATAGGATTACTAGGGAGAAGTGGACTAAGAGTAATGGATCAGAGGGAGAAGGCAGAACTACTCGACTCTTTTGCTTCAGTCTTCTCTGCCAAGGACAATGATTTTCTAGTTGGCAAAGAGAGAACAAAGAAGACTGAAAAGGAAGCCATGAGAAATGAGGAGCTGGTATAGAGCACCTAGCTGCCCTCAATGAGTTCAAGACCTCAGGTCCATATGAAATAGGTTATGTTATTATTATATTATTTCATAGTTAAAGTGACTGGTGAACAGCTGACTCAAAAACTTACTTGGAGTGGGGGTCTACCATAAGATTGTGAACAACAATGACAACAACAAAACAAAGACCCAACTCTGATATCCCAAAAAGGAAAGAGAGTGTAATCTCCAAATTATAGGCTGGGGAGTTTAATCCCTATTCATAGGAAAATTCTAGAATGAACAGAATCCTATGTGAGCCTTTAGAAGGAAAGTAGTGATCACTAAGAGCCAGCATGGTGTTATCAATCTGGAGTTATGCCTGACTAACCTCATTTCCTTTCAGGAAAAAGTAACTCAACTAATAGAAGAGGGAAGTGCTCTAGACCGTCTATCCAACTGGAGCAAAGCCCCTGGCAAAGCTTCTCATGCTATCTTTTTTGGTCAAGCTGAAGAGATATGAGCTAGATGATGGGGTAGTTATGTACATTCAGATCTGAATGAATAAATGGCTCTAAAGAAAACCATAAATGGGTTTAGTGAAAGTTGGAGGGAGGTCTCTGGTAGAATGCCCCAGAGATCTGTGCTGTGTATAGGTTGCTTTGTTTTGTTTTGTTTTATCAATGCCTTGAAAGAAGGCGCAAGAGGCATCTCAGTCAAATTTAACAAGACATGGTCAACTAGAGGCAATGACTGAAAATGGTCAGGAGCCAAGTTCCAACTGGCCTGGAAAATAGATCTAGGAGAGACAATTTAAGAATTATGGACTACCTGAAAGTCACAACCCCCCCCCCCAAAAAAAGCCTAAACACCATACTACAGGAAATAATCCAAGAAAACTGCCCTGATATTCTTGAACAAGAGGGTAAAATAGAGATTTAATCCACAGATCACCTTCTGTATTAAATCTCCAAATGACAACTCCCAGGAGTGTTATAGCCATGTTCAAGAACTCCCAGGCCAAGGAGAAAATTCCTACAAGCTGCTAGAAAGAAACAATTTAGATATCATGGAGCCCCAGTCAGAATTACACAGGATCTGGTAGCCTCCACATTCAAGGACCAGAAGGCATGGAATATTCAAGATATTCAAGAAAGCAAGGGAACTGGGTCTACAACCAAGAATCAACTACCCAGAAAAACTGACTGTATTCTTTCAGGAGAAAGGATGGTCATTTAATAAAATAGAAGATTTCCAAGTATTCCTGAAGAAAAGATCAGATTAAAACAGAAAATGTGATGCTCAAATACAAAATTCAAGAGAAGTAGTATAAAAAGTTAAATAAGAGAAAAAATGTAAGGGCTTCAATAAGGTCAAATAGCTTATATTCCTATTTGGAAAGATGCTATTTGTAACTCTTAAAAATTGCTATCATTATCATTGTAGCCAGAAGAAGGTGTGGTGGTAAGCTGTTTAAGGTGATATATATTGAAAAAATATAAAAAGCTAGGGATGAAAAAGAGGATAATCCTAAGAGAAATGGGAAAAGAGGTAAAAATGGGGGTAAAATATATCACATAAAGAAGCATAGTGGGGGGACAGAGAAGATCAATACAATGAAAGGAAGAAGTTGGCAACAAGTAATATTTAACTTACTTTCACTGGAACTGTCTAAGAGAGGGAAGAACAATCAGATCAGTTGGGGTATGGAATTATCTCTTACCCTATAGAGTAGAAGGGTAATAAGAAATGGGGTGGCGGGGAGGGGAGTAATACAAGGGAGGGAGAGATTGGGGGGTGATCTAAAGGCTCTCTAGTAAGAAGGGAATAAGAAGGGAGGTTGTGGAAAGGGGGATAACATAAAGGAGGGGGAAGGGAAAAAAGCAAAACAATGGAGGGGAGGGAAAGAGTGAAAGGAGAAAAGTCAGGATTAAAGGAGGAAGTCAAAATGGAGGGGAATACACAGATGGTAATCATAACTGAATATGAATGGGATGAACTCACTCATAAAATAGAAGCAGTCAGCCCATTGGATTAAAAACTAGAATCCTATCATATATTCTTTACAAGAAACATACTTGAGTCAGGTAGGGTAAAGGTAGGAGGCTGGAGCAGAATCTATTGGACTGCAACTGAGATATAATTTAACTAAAAGAGATAAGGAACATCTTTATTAGATGCAGTATAAACAATGAAGAAATATCACCACTTAACATATATGTACCGAACAGTATAACATGCAGATTTTTAAAGGAGAAACTAGGAGCTTAAGGAGGAAATAGATAATAAAACCATACTAGTGGGGAATCTCGACCTTCCTCTATCAAAACTAGATAAATCAAAACAAAAAAATAAATAAGAAAGAAGTAAGGGAAGTGAATGAAATGTTAGAAAAATTAGAGTTAATAGACATCTGGAGAAAACTGAATAGGGATAAAAAGGAATATACCTTCTTTTCAGCAGCACATGCATATACAAAGATCGACCATGTACTAGGACATAAAAACATTGCAAACAAATGTAGGAAAGCAGAAATAATAAAAGCAATTTTTCAGATCATAATGTAATAAAAATAATAATCAATAATAGTTCATGGAGGCTCCCAAGGCTGCCGCCACCACCACTACTGCTGTTGCTGCTGCCACACAGAGTTAGAGCAGGACCTGTGGCGGAGGAGAAGGAGGCTAAGAAGGAGGCTCTGGATCTGGGGATTATATAGCATTTGAACAGATTGCATCATATTTGAGTACAAGCTGATGGTTCTTGGTTCAGAAGGCATGGGGAAGTCTGTTTTGATTGTACAGTTTGTCCAAGGAATCTTTGTTGAAAATTATGATCCTACAATAGAAGACTTCTACAGAAAGCAAATTGAAGTTGATTGCCAACAGTGAATGCTTGAAAACCTCAATATAGCAGGGACTGCAATTTACAGCAATGAGAGATCTGTATATGAAGAATGGCCAAGGGTTTGTACTGTAAACCTCAAAATTTCTTAGACTTATAAATGTTGGAAATTTCACCATTGGGAAATTTCATACTTGAAAAATTTCCTATTGATAGTGGGTCTTGACTATTGGAATGTGAACCCCATTGGCATGGGAGGTTCCTTCTCCCTTCTTAAGATTACTTTAGGACAGAAACCTTTTGCTGAACAATGAATGGAAAGGACTTTGACCTATGCTTAAGCATAGAACAGGAATTTCTTTGAGTCATGATTGATTTTAGAATTGATACAATGGAGATACTTGGAATCAATCTCCACCCTATTCAGTCCTAACAGGATTGAGTAAGGGCTGCAGCCTAGATCAAAATTTAATTATTCCAATCTCTACCCTACTCAGGTTAACAGGATTTAGGAAGGGCTGTAGCAAAGGATCAAAGATTTAATTATTTGAAAATATGACCTTCAACAGACATGTGCAAAGCCAGAGACCTCTGGGCGGTCCTGGGTTAAGCTAGAGCCTCCATTGGCACAGGGAAATTGATGGACAGTGATTGGTAGATGTGAGAACTGAGGGGAGGCAACTTGGATGGTTTCCTTAAAGAGAGAGGGATCTGAAGACTGAGGGAGGGGGGTTGAGGAGTTTGTTGGAGTGGTTGGTGTGTGCTCTGAGAAGCTTGCTCTGAAGGAAGCTGAAGGTGGGGGCCTCTGAGACTGTTTCTCTATTTTTTGGTCACGTGAGTAATAGGGACTGATCTCCTTTCATTGCCCCAGCTATCTAAGGGTTTGGGCCGTTTGGCCCAGCCTAAACAGAAGGGGTATTTAAGCCCTATTCCCTTCTCTCCCCTTTCTCTCTCCCTCTATCTCTCTATCTCTAATTCCTTTCTTCCTCCTGTTTGTAATTAAAACTCCATAAAAGGTTGACGGCTGACTTGAGTTTTCATTAAGGAATTACATAGCTGAATTCCTCGGCGACCTTAAATTAATATATATCATTCTTTTAAAAGTGATTTCCTTGTCACAGTACTAGTATATTCTATCACAGCTCAGTTCACGTTTAATGACTTATGAGACTCGAGGGAGCAGATTTTATGGGTTAAAGATACTGAAGATGTTCCAATGATTTTGGCTGGTAATAAATGTGACCTGGAAGATGAATGAGTAGTTGGAAAAGAACAGGGTCAGAATTTAGCAAGACAGAGATGTAACTGCCTTTTTAAAGTCTTCTGCAAAGTCAAAGATCAATGTTAATGAGATATTTTATGACCTGGTCAGACAAATAATAGAAAAACACCAGTGGAAAAGAAGAAACCTAAAAAGAAATCAGGCCTGCTGCTTTTAGATGCCACCATGGAGCAGCTGAGCCAGATTACAGGAATGAAGAACTGTTGCCTAATTGGAAAGTGACAGCATTCCAGACCCCAAAAAATACATTAATTAACAACATAACTGAAGAGGCTTCTTCTGTTTTTTTGTGAAAAATCTAGATCTTATAATGGTTTGCACAAATTCCCTGGAGAAAAAATTTATCTGTGTATATCTCTTGGAAAAATAAGACAATAGTATTTCTCTTTTGCAGATGTGAAAATTAAAAATAAATATTCTTGACTCTAATATGATTATACAAAAGAGCATGGATGCATTTCAAATGTTAGGTATTGCTACTCTAATAACGATTTCATATTCACCTTTTTATCATAATTCCTCTCCATCAAGCACTAAAAAGTTGAACCATTATACTTTATATCCATAATGATATAGATATAGAATATGAAATTCCCCCCACAAACTCACTGCAGCAAATAACTTTTTTGAGTTACTGACTTCATTTTATATTTAAAAGTTATGGAATATCATTCTGCCATTATATTCTAATTAAAATTGTGCATAATGCTTTGGGAAAATGGTTCTTTTATAGGAAAAAACTGGGATAACTGATTTCTATGACTTTCAAAGATAAAATATATGATATACTAAACCAACTCTAATATTGCTTCATGTGTTTTACTGTCACAGATTAAATTAAAAATTTTATGAATAAAAAAAGTTCATGGAGAAGCAAATTTAAAAATTGGAAACTAAATAATCTAATTTTTCAAAACTAGTGGGTCAAAGAACCAATCATAGAAATGATTACTGATTTCATTGAAGAGAATGACGATGAGAAGACAACATGTCAAAATCTATGGGATCCAGCCAAAGCAGCACACAGGGGAAAATGTATATCCCCTGAGTGCTTAAATCAACAAAATAAGAGAGGGAGGAGGATCAATGAATTGGACATACAACTTAAAAAACTAGAAAGAGAACAAATTAAAAATTCCCAGATAAAAACTAAATTGGAAATCCTAAAAATCAAAGGAGAAATTTGAAAAGAACTATTGAACTAATAAATAAGACTAGCATCTGGTACTTTGAAAAAAACAAATAAAGTACTAATTAATGTAGTCAAAAAAGAAAGAAAAGAATCAAATTCAAAGTATCAAAAATGAAAAGGGTGCTCTCACCTCTAATGAAGACAAAAACAAGGCAATTATTATTTTTTTATTTTTTAAAAAACCCTTACTTTCCTTCTGTCTTGGAGTCAATACTGTGTATTGGCTCCAAGGCAGAAGAGTGGTAAGGGCTAGGCAATGGGGGTCAAGTGACTTGCCCAGGGTCCCACAGCTAGGAAGTGGCTGAGGCCAGATTTGAACCTAGGACCTCCCATCTCTAGGCCTGGTTCTCAATCCACTGAGCTACCCAGCTGCCCCCCAAAATAAGGCAATTATTAAGAGCTATTTTGCCCAATTATATGGCAATAAATATGACAATCTAGGTGAAATGGGTGAATATCTACAAAAATATAAATTACTTAAATAAATAAAAGACGAAATAGAATACTTAAATAATCCCATCTCAGAAAAAGAAATTCAATAAGCCATCAAGGAATTCCCTAAGGAAAAATCTCCAGGGCCTGATGGATTCACAAGTGAACTAATCCAAACACTTTAAAACTATTTGACAAAATAAGCAAAGAAGGAGTCTTGCCAAAATCTTTTTATGAAACAAATACAGTACTGATTCTCAAGTTGGGAAGAGTAAAAACAGATTGTAGCCCAATCTCCTTAATGAACATAGATGCAAAAATCTTAAATAAAATACTAGCAAAGAGACTACAACATTTTATCACAAAAATTATTAACTATGACCAGGTGGGATTTATACTAGAAATGCAAGGCTGGTTTCATATCAGGAAAATCATTCACATAATTGATCATATCAATAACCCAACTAATAGAAATCACATCTCAAAAGATGCAGAAAAAACCTTTGACAAAATACAACAACCATTCTTACTGGAAACACCAGAAAGTATAGGAATAGAAGGGCCTTTCCTCAAAATAATAAACAGTATTTATTTAAAACCATCAGCAAGTATCATCTGCAATGGGGATAAGTTAGAAGCCTTCCCAGTAAGATCAGGAGTGAAGCAAGGAGGCCCATTATCACCTCTATTATTTAATATTGTACTAGAAATGCTAGAGGTAGCAATTAGAGAAGAAAAAGAAATTGAAGGGATTAAAGTAGGCAAAGAGGAAACTAAATTATCATTCTTTGCAGATGATATAATGGTATACACTTAGAAAATCCTAGAAAATCAACTAAAAAGCTAGAGGAAATAATTAACAACTTTAGCAAAATAAGCCTACATAAATCATAAGCATTTCAATATATTTCTAACAACTCAGCAGCAAGAGTTAGAAAAACTCCATTTAAAATCACTCTAGTCTGGGCAAGTCACTTGACCCCCATTGCCTAGTCCTTACCACTCTTCTGCCTTGGAGCCAATATACAGTATTGACTCCAAGACGGAAGGTAAGGGTTTAAAAAAAATAATAATAAAATAAAATCACTCTAGACAATATAAAATATTTGGGAATTTATCTGCCAAGACAAATACAGGAAATATATGAACACAATTACAAAACACTTTTCACACAATTAAAACTAGATCTAAATAATTGGAAAAAAATAACTGCTCATGGTTAGGATGAGCTAATATAATAAGAATGACAATCCTATCTAAATTAGTTTACTTATTCAGTGCCATACCTATATCAAACAACCAAAAAGCTTTTTTAAAGAATTAGAAAAAATTATAACAAAAGTTCATCTGGAAGAACAAAAGATCAAGAATATCAAGGGAACGAATGAAAAAAAAATGTGAAGGAAAGTGGCCTAGTAGTACCAGATCTTAAACTGTACTATAAAGCAGTGGTCATCAAAACAGTATAGTACCGTCTAAGAGACAGAAGGGTGGATCAATAGAATAGACTTGGGGTAAATGACCTCAGCAAGATAGTGTACGATAAAACTCAAAGATCCCAGCTTTGGGGACAAAAACCCACTATTTGACAAAAACTGCTGGGAAAATTGGAAAACAGTATGGGAAAAATTAGGTTTAGATCAACATCTCACACCCAATACCAAGATAAATTCAAAATGGATAAATGATTTAAATATAAAGAATGAAATCATAAATTAGGTGAACATAGAATAGTATATTTGTCAGATCTATAGGAAAGGAAGGAATTTAAAACCAAGCAAGAGATCGAGAATATTATAAAATGTAAAATGAATAATTTTGATTATATTAAATTAAAAAGGTTTTGTACAATGCAACCAAAGCCAATGCAACCAAAATTAGAAGGGAATCAACAAACTGGGAAAGATCTAATTTCCCAAATATATAAGGAACTAAGTCAAATTTACAAAAAATCAAGCCATATCCCAATTGACAAATGGTCAAGGGATATGAATAGGCAGTTTTCAGATGAAAAATAAAATAAAAACTATCAATAAGTACATGAAAAAGTGTTCTAAATCCCTCCTGATTAGAAAAATGCAAATCAAAACAACTCTGAGGTATCACCACATAGCCTAGAATGTAACAGTAAAGGAAAATAATAAATGTTGGAGATGTGGGAAAATTGGGACACTATTGCATTGCTGGTGGAGTTGTGAACTGAACCAATCATTATGGAAGGCAATTTTAAATTATGCCCAAAGGGTTTTAAAAGATCGTATGCCCTTTGATCCAGCAATACCACTACTGGATTTGTACTCAAAAGAGATAATGAAAAATGTTTGTACAAAAATATTTATAGCGACGCTTTTTGTGGAGGCAAAAAATTGGACAACAAAGAGTTGTCCCTCAATTGGGGAATGGCTGAACAAATTGTGGTATATTGTTAATACTATTATGTTATAAGGAATGATGAACTGCTTGATTTCTAAAAGAACTGGAAAGACTTCCATGAACTGATGCAGAGTGAAATGGGCAAAACCAGAACATTGTACCCAGTAATTGAAACACTGTGGGATAACTGAATGTAATAGACTCTGCTACTAATAGCAACACAATGACACAGGACAATCCCAAGGGACTTATGAGAAAGAATGCTATCCACATATAAAGAAAGAACTGTGGGAGTAAAAAGGCAGAAGAAAAACATGTGATTTATGACTTGGTTATACGGGTATATGATTGGGGGTTTTGGTTTTAAACGATTATTAGAAATATGAATAATATGGAATTAGGTTTTAAGTAATAAAACTTGTATAACCCAGTGGAATTGCTTGTCAGCTCCAGGAGGTGGGGAGGGAAAAAGGGAGGGAGACAACATGAATCATGTAACCATGGAAAAATATTATTAAAAAAATAAAAAAAGAAATAAACATCATGGGGACATCATGGCAGGAGCCATGTAGAAAACAACAGCATAAAAAAGAATCAGAGGGCAGAGATAAGGTTAATGGTTTTCCATCTCAGCAGGAATCAAAGGCATGATGCATCAGCCAAAAGAGGCATGTTGGAAAGGGATGGCACTGGTCCTTGATCACCTCTACCCAGTATTGGATGAGAATACGATAAACTGAGGAGTGAGCAGGATAGTAAAGGATGGAGATGTCACCATTTATGAAGGAATGGGAGAGCAGCAACCCCGGGATCCAGGATGCTGTTCTTCTGGTATCTGATGGACAGTCATATGGAAAAGGCATTATTAATTCTGCTTGGTCCCAGAAGGCAGAACCAGGAGCAGTGGAGGAAGGTGTGAGGAGATGGACAGGGGCAATCTAAGAAGCAACTTCCTCAAAAGGTGAAGGTGCTAAAAAACTAGAATGTGCTGCCTCAGGAGATTTCATTAAAGGGTCATTTTGGGAAAGAAGTTCTAATTTACTAAGCCTTTCCCCCCATGTATCCCATTCAATATGAAGGCAGGGCCATCTTGCCCATTTTGCCTTTTTGGCCAATACATCACTCCTTGATCTGTATGGGCTTATCAGAGAAACCTTTTATAGCTCCCCAGAGATTCTCTACCCATATATGAGGTACAACATTCACAGGGTATAAACGTAGATGAGAGAAAATGAACATACACTATTGTTGGTATTACTAGTGCTAACAGGGAGCAGAGTGTTGAGTTCCAGATTAGTAACCATCTCTCGAGATTCTGCCAGCAAGCGCTGAAGCTTACTTGTAGGAGAACAGTCATCCTGGAAGACATAATAATTTTAACAAGCCAATGAAATAAGAAAAACATGTGAAAATGTGATTTGGGGGTAAAAATGGTAGTTACCAATGAACAATTCTTTGACCTACTCACCACACCGACAAAGGTTATAAGCAAGTCCCTTGGATCTCTTTAAGGCCTGTCCAACTAAACTAGTTTTCTATCACCAAAGGCACTACTGGTGCCAATTAATTAGTAACATCTATGCATGAAATTCCTCAGCATTTTCTGTCAATTCTTCAGTCCCTAATTAGTATGCTAGGATACTTTAACCTGCTACTTTCCTTTGGTGCCAGTAGTAGGAAACACTGGAAATGGTGTTGCTACTCTAAAGCATGTGATTGTGCATGCCAGCTTGTCCACTTTGTTGTTTTTTTTTATTTTTTATTTATTTATTTTAAAATATTTTTCCATGGTTACGATTCATGTTCTCTCCCTCCCCTCTCCTGGAGCTGACAGCTTGTCTGCTTTAACTCACTCCTTCCCGGGCTGAATTTTCACCATGAAATGAAGCCACCTCAACTCTTCTGAAGTTTCCTTAGAACATATAGTCTTTCTTTAAAGTACTTCCTCATTTCTTACATGCAGAGACCATCAATATACATGTGATATCATATAGGATCAGGTGCCAGCATGGCAGCGGTCAGAGAAAAAGGAGGAAGAATCCAAGGAGGAAGGGCTTTGAGAACTGAAAGGAGAACTGGAATCCCATCTTTCCCCAGGGAGGTTCATAGCTGAGATGGCCTACCCATACTCTCCAGGTTCAGCTATTCTTCAGGGCTATTTATTCATTTTGTTTTCCAGGGAGGAGATGGTGTCCACATCATTCCAATGAGAAAATGCTCTTTAGATGTGGCAACTGACCATCCATGAGGTCAATCTATCTTAATTCTATCCTAATCCATGAAAGAGATACAGGTATACTTTGTTTTATTGCACTTTGCAGGTAATTTGTTTGTTTACAAGGGTTGTGGCAACCCAATGTCAAGCAAATCTTTTGTCCTCATTTTCCCAATAGCACATGCTCATATCACCTCTCTGTGTCACATTTTGGTCATTCTCCAAATATTTCAAACCTTTTCATTATTATTATTATATCTATCATGGGAATCTGTGATCATCCATCTTTGAGGTTACTATTGTCATTGTTTTGGGGCAACACAAAGTGTGCCCATATAAGGTGGCAAGCTTACAAGGCGTCTTCTGACTACTACTAACTGGCCCTTTCTAGTAAAACATGCCTGGTCTTTGTGTTGGATCCTGAGAGGTAACGTCCTCATTAATTCCTAGAGCTGCCATGTTAAAAACCTTCCGTAGAAACATTCTGGAAGGCCGGACCTAAGAAAAAGCCACAGAAGGTTGTGTGTGTGTGTGTGTGTGTATGTGTGTGCACGTGTGCCTCTTCCTTTTTATCTCTTTCCCCCATTCTTCCCTGCCTCTCTGAACTCATTAAAATACTGAATGTAAGGGCTCGTGGGGGAAAGTATTTGTTACATGTATTATTCGTAGTCCACAGTAATCAGCACTCACTCTACGCCCCTTACACTCTGTAAAGTGCTTTCCTCACTAGCCCCTGGGAAGTATGTCATATTTGTCAAATGGAATTTTATATTTGCTGTTCTTAATTTAAATTTCACGTTAAAAGTATATACTATTGCTTAAAACATATCCCAGGGTGATAGGGATTAGAGCTGGAAGAGCCCTGGGAAACCCCAGCCTCTTATTTGTTACAAAGAAGGGTGATGTTTAGGGGTAAGGGGAAGTTGAGTTGATGGTAAATGAGAGGTGCGAGAAGAGAAAAGGAAAGAGCTCTGATACAAGAGAAAATATAAACAAGAAAATGTAGACCGTCAGAATAGGACTCAAAGAAGGCAACTCTGTTGCTCTCTTGTTAAATCTAGATTTTAAAAAATCAAATTGTATCTAACAGAAGGTCACAGTTTCATCATGGCCTAATGGAGAGAGAACTAGCCTTCAAGCCAGGGCATGGCTTGGCTGCATGACCTTGAGCAAGTCACTTCCTTTTCTCAAATGTTCGAGGCAATTTCCCAGGAGCATCAGTTTCAGAAAAGGTATCAATCGACATTAGTGGAAGGCGTTCTTTTACCAATAAAATCACAGGCCCAATCTCTGCCATTTGCAGTTCCTATGTCCAGTCTTCTTTTTGTTCCTTCTAGATTAGAATGTTTAGGCTTCTGAGTGGGCTTGATTAGTTCATAATTATAAAAAAAGTTTTATTTATTTTATAAATGAGAGTTTGTTGGTGAGTCATTTCAGTCATGTCTGACTCTTCCTGACCCCATTTTGGGGTTTTCTTGGCAAAGATACTGGAATGGTTTGCCATTTCCTTCTCCAGCTCATTTGACAGATGAAGAAATTGAAGTAAACAGGGTAAAGCGACTTGCCCAGAGGCACACAGCTAGAAACTGTTGAAGATCAGATTTGAACTCAGGAAGATGAGACTTCCTGACTCCAGGCCCAGCATTCCAGCTACTGTGCCCTCTCGATGACCATAAATGAGGGCAGTAAGGCCCAAAAGGGGACGTGCCGTGCCCAATGTCGCACAAGTAATAAGCAGCAAAAATGACATCTGACTCCAGGTCTTGCAACTCCAATTCCAGGGTTCTTGGATTGTGCTTTTCTACAAAGCAAAGTCCTCCGTCTTGTCATCGATGTGCAAGCCATGGAAGACAATGCACATTGCTGGGGACTAATGTAAGGAGATGGAATGTTTGCTCTCAGGTATGAATTTCATTCTCCTTGATAAGAGGACTAAAAAAAGAAGCATAATAAGGAATGCCCATGACATTTGTTTTTATAAAAAGTCATAAAGAATGTCCATCACCATCAATTTTAGAGATTGAGGCAAAATCCACTGGAACTAGCATGCTCACAATTGAGAACACACAGGTTCGCTGGGAACTTTCTCTGGGGAATTTGATCTGGAAAAACTGTTTACACTGTTATGTTTTTTAACTTTTAAAGACCATTTTTGGGGGCAGCTGGGTGCCTCAGTGGATTAAGAGTCAGGAACAGAGAAGAAGGTCCTGGGTTCAAATCTTCCCTCAGAAACTTCCTAGCTGGGTGACCCTGGGCAAATCATTTAACCCCCACTGCCTAGCCCTTATGGCTCTTCTGCCTTGGAACCAATACATACTATTAATTCTAAGATAGAAAGTAAAGGTTTAAAAATAAATACCATTTTCAAAGAGTCTTAAATTCCTAAAATAAAACTAATCTCAGTAGCCTAAAAATGCAAACCATCACATTGCAGAAAGGTTGAGAGAACCCCCTGGAATTCCTGATCATGTCTAAGTCCTCATGTAATCCCCAGCCACATACTAACTTGGTGGTGGATAGCATCTGGGCCTCTGCTGCTTGACAAAAATCCAATTGAATGTCTTTTATCTGAAGAGAAATCTGCAAGCCTCTCATCGGTCTTTGGTGGGCACTTGGAGGAGCCCATGCGGTGCGAATGCCAGAAGGCAATTGGTGGGCTGTCAATAACATAAAGAAAACCTCATGTTAACATTCTTGTTGCCATCATCACCAGACTTACAGTGAGAATACCTGCCCGGGAGAGGGTACCAGGGTTGGCTGAAAAATAAACAAGCCAATTTCAAAGGAGCTCAGATGAAAACCTAGTGTGACTGATCAGTATTATAGAAATCTTTTCACAAATAACCCAGATGCCTTCCCAAAATATATTTACACCCTCTTTATACCATTAGGAGACTTTCAAATGTCAAAACATGATTAAGTATTCCAGGCAGGGTCATCCAAGAGAGCAAATCAGGAGAAATAAATGAGTTAATATGATCATAAAATTCCACAAACATTTTATGAAGCCTACTGTGTGCAATGAAGTGCTGGGGGAGGGGGTAGGAAGGGGTTGCTGGGAGTTTTAGTTTTGTCTGGGGAGGGAAGAATAGAATCAAAGCTTTAAAAAGTTTTTTTTAAATGCCCACTTGGTGTTTTGGATTCATTTCCCCAATCCTTTCACCAAGGGAGGGGGGAAAGCTACAGGCCCTCTAATCTCCTGTAGGGATCGAAGAGACATTCTGCCTGATGGGAAAGTGCCTGCTGCTGCTGACAATCAGGGACACATGGAATCAGATGAGGCTCAAGAAGGCCCAGTGATTTGCACAAATACACAAGCAGTGGCCATGAGGGCACCAATGAGCAAACACTGTAAACCCATTTGTGATAGTCCCAGGAAGAGGCTGTAAGAAATGATGAATCTGAAGAACTAGGAAAAACTTGAGAATTCTAACCTGAATTAATGCTGAACAAAGTATCCAGAACCAAGGGAATGATGACAACAGGTGCAGAACGAGGCATACATTTTCAGATACAGATAAAATGTTATGTCTTGTTTGGCTTAACTACCAAAGGAAGATTGAGAAGAGGATGTGAGTAAAATCACTGGGAAGTGGTAGTAATATAAATAAAAGCAAAAGTATCCAGAAAACATTTAGAATGAAAAACAAGAACAAAAGAACAAAACAAAACAAGTCACCCTAGGAAACACTCATGGAATAAGTAGGAAGTTGAATTAAACTTGGAGGCAGTGGAGCCCCTGGTTTTCTGCATGGTGTTTTTTGTTTGTTTCACTTCTAAGAAGAGTAGCAAAAGTTGGGCAATGGGGTTAAAGTGATTTTCCTAGGGTCTGTGAATCTTAAAAACTACTCAGACTGTACCTTAGAAGATTTGGTTTAGCTATTCCCTTATTGTAACAATGGAGATACTTGGTCTAACAAGGGGAAGATAAAGTTGTAAACTCCCGATTGAACAATGAAAGTCCCTAACTCATACCTTATAGTAAAGCTAGAACCTTAAGATAGGTCTATTTTTAGATCTAATACAAACAAGTGTTAAGTACTTGTAAAAGTTAAATTAGTACCTAAAAAGGTCAAGTAACTTACAAAAGGCAAGCTTAACAAAGAGGTGTGAAGTACTCAGAAGATATAATCTAACCAGAGAAGATGAGAACCAAAGAAGGTGAGAACTAAGAATGGGCAGTCCTGGAAAAAAGCATCTACTGTGATTGGTAGATGTGAAAATTTAGGGGAGGTGACATAAGAGAAAATTTCTTTAAAAGGAAGGGGTAAAAAGTCAGGAGTGCAGAATTCAGTTCGGAGTTGAATTGAGTTAGATTCTGAACTCAGTTCAGGAGATTCAGTGGAGGACTAGAGCTTGCTTGGAGACGGTCTTGTGGTAAGTGATAAGATTGACTCCCTCTCCCTTAGGCTCAGGGAGGCCATTTTGGCCTAGGCCTTTAACTACTGCTTGGCTCAGCCTGAGCCACAGCAATTTAAATTAATATTCTCTCTCTCTCTCTCTCTCTCTCTCTCTCTCTCTCTCTCTCTCTCTCTCTCTCTCTCTCTCTCTCTCTCTCTCTCTCTCTCTCTCTCTCTCTCTCTCTCCCCCCTTCCCTTAATTCCTTCATTTATATTAATTAAAATCTCCATAAATCCCCAGCTGACTTGGGTATTTTTCATATTTGGGAATTTCCCATGGCGACCACTTATTTTGATTTTAAGTCAAAAAACTAAAAATTTTCCTTACAGGTCACAAGGCTAGAAAGTATCTGAGGCCAAATTTGAACCCATGTCCTCCTGACTCACTCTACACTGTTCTAAAGCACTTCAGGATTGCTTCATTAAGGTAACTGAAATCTGACTTTCTCCTAAAGACCCTTCCTTGTCCTCCTCTCCGGTGTTTCCCTTTGCTCCTCACTGGCAGACCCTCTTCTATGAAGTTCACTGCATCTGCTTCTAGACCTGTAGGGCTGCCATTTCCCTCCAGGTCACTCTTCCTCCTTCCTCCATAAGTTCAAGATGTGGTTTCCAGTCAGCCTTTCTGCAAACCCCTTCCCTATCCTCATCTTGTGTGACAGCAATATTAAAGTCCATCCTTTGTCCTTTCCTTTGTTCAATCTCCTCAATGGCCATGTCCTCCAACTCAGCCATTCACAGTGTAGTCAACCATTCAGTTTCACAATCACACTACACTGTTCCCAACTTCCAATCTCAACTTGGAAATTTGCCCCTCTAAGCACACTCGTGCCTTTGTACCTCCTCCACTGTCTCTCCTTATAAGCTTGGGTTTCATCTTTCCCATGATTGCCCTCTCCTTGATACACATTATGTTTCAATCACTGATCTAGCTCTACCTTTCAGAATTTTTATTTACCTTCACTGCTAAGCTGTGTGCCTCCTCCTCCATGGAACCTTCTTCGGCACTTATCTCCCAGATGATTTTTCCCTCTTCCAATCTTCTTCTGACATTTTATTTGGATTTCACTCTCCCCCACCCGTCACTTTCTATCCACTATTGTTTAGTTGTGTACATTTCACATTCCCGTCCTCCCCACCACACCAATAAAATGCAATTTCCTCAGATCCCATCAAGTGGCAGAACTGGAATTCAAACCCAGGTCCTCTTTCCTTCAAGTACTAAATACTCTGCTGCCATACACATTGTTAAAAAAACCCTTACCTCACATCTTAAGATCAATACTAAGTATTATTTCCAAGGCAGAAGAGTGGTAAAGGCTACTAGGCAAATGGGATTGTGACTTGCCCAGAATCATATAACTAGGAAGTATCTGAAGCTCGATTTGAAGCCAAGACCTTCTGACTCCAGGTCTGAATCTTTATCCACTGAGTTACCCAGTTGCCCCCATTCAAATCTTGAATGGGACTCCAAGATCTAAATCTGGACATTTATTTTTAATTTACCAAGTTTGCCCCATTTGAGAGTTTAAAAAAGAATCTAACTATTCTATTCTAAATATTTTAAGCTATTCTCATTGGCCCTCTTAATCTATTTCCTTCCTTCAACGTCCATTCTCATCAACCTCATGGAGGCAGCTATGTTATAGCAGAAGGAAGGTCAGACCTTCCTGGAGGTGAGGAGGATCTGGATTCAAATCCCACCTCAGACACTAGCTATGTCACCATGGACAGTGGCTTCTGTGCCTCAGTATCCAGATCTGTAAAGTGAGGGGCTAGATCTGGCCTTTCAGGGGCCTTGCTTTCATTCATACTGTCTATATCTTGTATGGACATGGTCATCTGTATGCTTTCTCCTCCATTAGAAGGTAAACTACTTGAGGGCAGGGACTGTTCTTCACCTTGCCTTGTATAATACAGATAGTGATTAAGTGACTTTGCCAATTGACTGACTCACTTAAAAGCAGAAATTGTATTGTTTTCTCTCTGCATCCCTAGAGCTAAACAGAGCATGCACACAGAAGGCACTAAATAAATATTTTCTGAATGAAGACTATGTCAAAAGTCTTTTGTTGTTGTTGTTATTAGTTTTAAAATTCTGCTTTCTCTATGCCATAGGCATGAATAATATAACCAAATGGGGAATGGTGTTTATGTTGGGCATCTCCCCAAGGGACATAGAACTCACCTTTTGAAGGTGTGATACTTTATTCCACAGACACTCCTTGCACATGTGCAAACGGTCTTAGGTCGAACAGTTCTCTCTACTTTAGAAGGCTTGAAAATCCTCATCCACTCTAAGTCAGAGACAGAGCCTCGAGCCGAGGTTTCAATGACGAAGTTACTGGGGTGGCAGCATTTCGAGTCACAAATGTCTGAATCACTCAAAGAGCCCTCATTGAATTGAGAACAGGAGGTTTCTGTCATTTCTGTCACCTGCTCGTGACACTCCATTTCCACTCTGTCCACCTGCTTTGCTCTCGACAAGCCTGGGGTCACGTAGATGTTCAAATCGCAATGCTTGTGGTCGGGCATAAAGTGGTGGTGGTGCTCTCGGCTCAGAATCTCACTCTCGCTGCTCTTGGCTTTCATACCGCTTCTGCATATTGTATTTCTCCTTTTAGACTCAGCTGGGTTTGTGGAAGTAAACTGTACTTTCTCCTTCGTGAGCAGGGGCCTTTGCCTTTCTAGTGAATCTTTTGGAAAAATGGCTGGAGCGCCAGTGCAATTTTCTTCCCCATACAAAGGATAATGAACTCTCCTGTCTTCTTTGCATGAATCGTAACCGCTCTTTTCTGGCCTATAATGTTGAACTTGGGAGGTCTCAAACTCGTGATCCCTCACATACATCTTCGGATTTCCCTCTCTCTTAATGATGACTTTGGGGTTGTTACTTTCAAGATCTGTTACACTCATTTCTCTGCTATAATGACATTACAAAGAAGGAAGCTTGTGATCTATGTTTGACACTATTACACATTCTACTCATTTCATATAGACCTCATTGATACAGACCAATCTTTCAGGTAATTTGGTCTGACGGGCACATGGCCAACCCATGCTGACAAGATGGGCATCTTTCAAGGCCCTGTTCAAGCCCCAGAGGCTCCCGGGACACCTTCTCCCCCTTAAGTCCCAGTGTAGGCTGCACTTTGCCTCACCCAACTTCCACTGTGTTTACTTGGATAACACAATGACTCCCTTCCTCTTTATTCTCTGACTGCCCATACTAGAAGATCTAGGAGCTCATTAACGATTGCTTTGTGCATACAACCAGCTATCTGTTTTGTGTGGGCATGGCTGATCTTCCCAGGGCCACCAGGAGTTCCTCTTGGGCAAGGACTACATTTGACATATATTGACAAACGTAACTAGCTCCCAAATGGTGGCATCTCCCAAAAAGGGAGCAACTTGTAGGTTCCCAAATGCTCCCTGGGCACCAGTTCACTGGCTCTTGACCACAGTTCTTTTAGGTAGGTGATGTAAGGATCATTACTCACATCTTAGGGAGGAGCAAACAGAAGTTAAGAGAAGACGAAGGTCTTGCTCAGGGTCCCCCAGCTGGGGAGGAGCAGTGCCAGGGTTCATATCTAGATGCTCTGATCCCAGACTAGGGCAGGGAGTTTTCCAATTTGCAGTAAAACTCATCACCAGCCTAATGCTGCCCCATGAGTTCTCCCAGGGTAGAAGCTTGGGGATCAGAAACATCAGAAACAGGGCTGCTTCACCTTCCTGTTCATAGGGTGTGAAGGAAATAGCACAGGATCTATGGTCTTGGATGCAGAGCAGCCATGGGGCACAAGGACAAGAGGCAGCCACTGCATTCATCCTCTTTGCAGCCAGCGGCGAGCAATACTACCCCTGAGGGTGGTGTTGCCCTGTGAAGAAGAGTGTGGGGCTGGGAACATCTCCCTCCACTTGACGGGGCTTCCTTGCAAAACAGCTGCCATGGAAATCCAAATTTAAATACATTTTACTTATATTATTATTATTGTTATGATCAATAACAACCCCTGACATATGGGAGGGTTTTTTAAAGCTTTCGAAGCCTTTTCCATCCATTACCAACCCTGTGCAATCGCAATTAGCATAGGGCCTGGCACATAGTAGGTGCTTAACAAATAATCAGCCAATGAATGGATATTATCCCTATATTTCAGACAAAGAAAATTAGTGTGGAGTCTATACTGAGGTCTCTTAAGCTGGACGTGTACTTCAGATCTGCTCCCAGGTATTTCCATGGGGGTCAGGCATGGCACTTGCTCCTTTCACGGGAATGCACAATGCTATCACTACCAAATTCAGCTGCAGTCTCAAAGCAGAATTCTGGCTATCAGGGAACAGTACAAGTTCTTGCAAATAAAGAAATGCTAATGAGGCCTTACGTCATTGTACCAAAATAAGAAGTCCTACTGTTTAAAAAAGGCACTTGTTCCAAATCATCTGTCAGAGTCTATGGCCCCAGGAAAATGCTCTACAGGCATTCCCTCCCAGCCACTTGGCCTCTCCACCTCCGTCTGCCTTCGATCTTTCCTGTGTCACATTTGCCTCAAAGCACAGAGCCCTAAACTCTGAACAGATCCACAATGTGTGTTATATGGGAATAATAAGCTATTGGTTGCAGGATAACAACTTAACAGGTGTCTGGTATAAAATTCCCTGGTATGGTCAGTATACCTGGGGCCTTGGTCCAGCTCCATCATTCGTTAGGGGCACTGGGCAAGGCACTGAAGCATCCATTTCCTCTTCAGTAAAAAGGGGTAATCATCATTGGCTTGGCAGGCAGAAGCCTAACTCCTAGGGCTGTTGTGAGGACGGCAAGAGAGAGTGGAGGAGGGCTGTCCAAATGGGACATAGTGATCCCACTCTTCCATCCACTAACTGAACTAATCGGCTGCTGGTGGTAAGAGACGCCTCGTTCTCAAAATACCAAAGAAGGAGGAAGCCCACGAGAATGACCCTGGTCCCATTCTGGCTGCAAGCCCCTTGGCAGCCCCTCCTTTGCCTCAGAAGGCACCTGTTCTGTACCTGGTCTCATGAATCCGTGATTCATCCATCCTTGAGTCATCCCTACAATTTTCTGCAGTGAAATGAAGAAATTGCAGATCACTTTGCTGCTTGACATATACCTATGCACAGACATAGAGAGATGAACAGAGTTTTTAATCTAAAGAATTCAATGGCATCACTGGAAAGGTCTAACACAATTTCCTAAGGAGTTAAAGCCAGGAGCCCTTGCTTCTCCAAGGTCCCATGAAGACTTCTCCGCATGACATGGCAAGGAGAGTCTGATCCGTAGAGTGTGCTATCAGAAGAAAAGCACGTCCAAGCTTATTTTTCCTGATCTCTTGGACTTTGTCTCCAAAAATATCTATTTATGCACACGCACACCCCTACACAAAGAGAGGGTGGGAGTGAGCAGGCTGCAGCACGTTCCACTAAGGGTCTGTGCATAAGAAACAGGCATGCAGGACCAGAAAAGAAGGTAGAGTAGGCCTGTGGTGAAAGGGTGCGCAGCGCCTCCGAGATGTTCTGGGGGAGGGGAGGAAGGGTCAGGCAGATCCTTGAGGAAGAATGTGGACAAGAATCAGACAGGACAAGAAGGTTCCTTGAAGGTTGGGCTCCTGAGAGAAGGCAGAGAGCTGTGCAGGAAGGATGGAACATTCACATAGTTGTTATTTGTTATCATCACTTAATTAACTGCCTGGAATGCTAGAGAATGTCTGTCCAACTTGACAGGTGCCATATGAGGGAGAGGCAGAGAAGTGTTTTTGAAAGAGTAAACACAAATGGCATGGTCTGAAAGGAGCAGGTGAAGGGGAAAGTGGAAGGACATGTGTGGGCACACTCTTACGGTTAACCATTTAAAAAGAGTGAGAATAAGGGCATGAAATGTGGATCCTACGAGCCCATTCTGCAGTAGGTACACGGGGAGTAAGTTCTAAGAGCAAGAAAAGGAAGGTGATGCTGACTGTGGAATGCAGAGCTGAGAGATTGAGGGTCCCGAGTTCGAGATTGATCACCACGGATTGTTATTAACATTTGCGGGGTACTGGGATGACCAGGTCCTGGAAGATGTAGACAGCTGACTGCCACAGCTCTGAGCCCCAAATAGCTGCTCTGTGGGAAAAGGGTAGAACATAATGGCCCCAGAGTCTGGATGGGAGCATATTTAAGGGCAAGTGGAGGAATATCTATGAATATGCATGCGTGCAGGTCTACACAGCATGAAGAATTTATGTGTGATCTGGCTGGCTGGAGGGAACACATAACTTCCACTCTGACCATATTACAGCCCAGTAAAAATGGCTGAGGAGAATACAGACATATATACCTAATGACTTTGGCAAAACTAAAGCACAAATCATAATTAGATCCATACCTGTCTCAGATTATGCAGTTCAGTATCAGTTCGTTCTTGCTTTGATTTTGCGATATCTAGTAATTGTTCTTTCCTCTTTTCTCTCTCAACTGTTTCAAAACAAATAGTATTAAAATATTTTTCTAGCCATAAAAACAAAATCTTCTCATGTTCAGAAGTTCAATTTTCAAATCCAATCAAGGCTCCTCATTTCTGAAAATCAGCCTATCTTCACAAATGGGATGTTCCTTTTTATTCTTGAATGGCTTAAAAATAACAAGAGCTATTTGTCCTGCTGGGATTACACAAAAGTCTGTTGTGTCTTTCTTTTTTAACCCTTACCTTTTGTCTTGGAATAAATACTGTGTATTGGTTCCAAGGCAGAAGAGATTAAGTAACCTGCCCAGGGTCACACAGCTGGGAAGTGTCTGAGGCCAGATTTGAACCTAGAACCTTCCATCTCAAGGCCTGGCTCTCACTCCACTAAACCACCCAGCTTCCCCTCTGTTGTGTCTTTGCTAAAAGCCCAAGAGAATACTGCAGACCAGGATATCTGGATGACACTTCTCTTTCACCATGGATGCAGGTCATTAAGACCTGAACTTTTTGACCCACATCATGATGTTACATTCTGCTACAGTTTTCATCTTCTTTATTCCTTCATAGTAAATCCTTTATACCAAACACTGGGTTAAATTGTAAATAACTGCCCCTTTTCTAAAACCAGGCCATGGGGAGTCACAGAGATTAGCAACATGTTTCAGAATTTTGCAAATGAGAATCTTTTCAGTAGGAGTCTAACAAACCATCCCAAGAACTCAATATTATCTTTTTTTTTTTAACCCTTACCTTCCATTTTGGAATCAATACTGTGCATTGGTTCCAAGGCACAAGAATGGTAAGGGCTAGGCAATGGGGGTTAAGTGACTTGGCCAAGGTCACACAGTTGGGAAGTGTCTGAGGCCACATTTGAACCGAGGACCTCCCATTTCTAGGCTGGCTCTCAATTCACCGAGCTACCCAGCTGTGTCCCCCCCCCCCCCCCCCGAGAATTATCTTAAGGAGAGAACAATCCTAAAATATGGGAATGCCAATTCAACACATATTTGGGTAGTATAGTGGCTTTTCTTGAATTGCTAATTATTCATTTGTCAACATTGTTAAATTAATGGATTACTGACATGTTTGGCTTTAAAGTTCTTAATAACATATTCTGACAA
This sequence comes from Monodelphis domestica, assembly GCF_027887165.1. NCBI lineage: Eukaryota > Metazoa > Chordata > Mammalia > Didelphimorphia > Didelphidae > Monodelphis > Monodelphis domestica. The sequence goes on along the minus strand of NC_077229.1, from coordinate 47,062,334 downwards.
ATCAATCCCTTTTTTTTTTTAAACCCTTACCTTCAGTCTTTAGTCAACACTATGTATTGGCTCCAAGGCAGAAGAGTAGTAAGGGCTAGGCCATGGGAGTTAAGTGACTTGCCCAGGGTCACACAGCTAGGAAGTGGCTGAGGCCAGATTTGAACCTAGGACCTCCTGTCTCTAGGCCTGGCTCTCAATCCACTGAGCTACCCAGCTGCCCCCCAAAACAATCCCTTTCTAATAAATAATCTACTTCAAAAAATTGCCCAATTTTTAAAATGTTAAATAAGTTTCCCCATCCATATGATACTACTTTGATGCCTTCTGCTGATATGGAAGTGACCCTTGAGCTCTGGAAGGCCGGGCCAGCAAACTGTGAGCTACTAGGCTGGAAAGGATTCTGGCCTGACCCCGGCATCCGACCAGGTCTGTTTTCTGAGGACCAGCTTGACTCACTACTCACAGAGAGGCTTGTTCCTAGGATACTAGCCACCTCTTGATGAATGACTTTTGGCCATGCAACCCATGAAACCAAGAAAAATAAAACATGGCCCTGTGGGCTGGGAAGTCCCTTCTGCTTATGCAGTGACCATGGGAAAGTATCAGAAAAAGGGGCAGAGGAAGCTAAGAATCACACAGATTTTAGACAATCCATAAAATCAGCTTGATCATTGACACCCTAACGGTGAGACCTTCTCCACTGACAAACGTGGAGTTGCTAAATCAAATAAGTCTTGACATTCTTGTTAGAAATGAAAACCAGGAGATGAAAGTGAAGCGCTAAAAACAAAACAAAAATGGAAAAGATTTGCCAAAAAATCTTTTCACAAACTGTTTTCTTCGTTAAACATAGTAGCGTCGCCACACTTGGACCCTAACATTACAGTCTCTGAGGAGAACAACAATAAAAGGAAAGATAGCTAGATTGGAACAAGGGTATGTCGATGAGCTCTGAGATCTGGACTGGAGGTCACACAACTGGAAAGGCCTGGAGGGACAAAGGAATGGGGAAAAGATCAGACCTTGTTAACACAAAACAAACCAGAAGTTGAACAAAAGGACATCAATAACCCTCACCTACAAACCCAACTCTCCTGATGCTGTAATGAGAATCATATACAGAGATCAAAGGTACGTTGAGTCAATCAACAATCAGCAAATCTTTCTTTCATAAACCTTTACTTCAGATTTACAATCAATGCTATCGATTGCAAGGCAAAAGAGTGGTAAGGGCTAGGCAAAAGGGGTTAAGAGACTTGTTCAGGGTCACACAGTTAGTAAGTGTTTGAGGCCACATTTGAACCCAGGACCTCATGTTGCTAGACTTGGCTCACCAGCTAGCTGTCCCAGCAAGTTTTTTTTTTTAACTCATACCTTCTGTCTTAGAATCAATACTGTGTGTTGGTTCCAAAGCAGAAGAGCAATAGGTGGAGGCAACTGGGATTAAGTGACTTGCCCAGGGTCACATAGCTATGAAGTTTCTGAGTCCAGATTTGAACCCAGGACTTCCTATCTCTAGGCCTGGCGCTCTATCCACTGAGACTCCTGGCTTCCCCAGCAAATATTTCTTGGGCAGTTACAATGCGCCAGGCACTGTGCCAGGAGTTGGGGATGAGTACAAAGAATGAAATAATCCCAACATGATAAGTTTATACCCTAGTTCAAGGAACATATACATAGAGAAATATATACAGCATAAATACACACACACACACATGCAGAAATATATACAGTTCATACACACATACAAGATAGTTAGGGAAGGAAGGCAGCAGTTGGGAGATCAGGAAAAGCCTCGGGCAGAATATGGCACCTGAGCTCCTTCTTACAGGAAGAGATGAGATCATTAGCAGAGAACAAGGGACATTCAGGAATGCATTACATCTTTAGCATTTCACAATTAACTAAAAGATATAGAGAATAGAAGATCCTCCTTGCTTATTGTCTGCGGATGCTGAAAAAGTATTTGAGTCCAGAGAAAAGTGCCTTATAAGCTCATTTACGAGACGGCTCTCCTCCATTCAGGAAGATCATGGAAGGCAGAGCTGTTTCAGGACCCTGATCATAACCATCAGGCAAGGTCCAAGACAAGAAGATGCATGCTTGCCAAAGGGATCTGCTGCTGAGATGGAGGAGACCCAGCTTCTCGGAATAAAGGACATGGACTGTCCTCCAGATACTGTTATGTGTGGATAACTTTGGGCCCTAAGAAGTCACATTGTTTTGGAGATCTATAATCACTCAAAGGACTTTGGCCTGTCCATCCACAAAAGAAAGTTCAAGCAGATGAAAAATATCTACTGTCTAAATTTCAACATGCATTTGTATGGACACCCATACAGAATGGGGGGGGGGGGACTATTTTTGTGTCATGGACCACTTTCACAGTTGAGTGAAGCTTATGCGTTCCTCAAAATAATGCTTTTAAATGCATTAAATAAAACACACAGGTTTGCAAAGAAACCAAGTAGATAAGAATACAGTTATCAAAAGGTTATGGCTTCTGGGTGAAGAAACTGTACTCTAGAAGCAGTAGATAGTGCAAAAGACAGAACTCTGGGCTTGGAGTCAGGAGGACCCGAGTCCAAATCCAGGCTCAGATACTTCCTAGCTGTGTGACCCTCGGCAAATCACTTTACCTTTCTGCCTTGGTGTCCTCATCTATAAAATGGAGACAATAACAGCATCTACTTCCCGTGGTTATAGTGAGAATTGACTGCCTCTAAAGCAGCTGACACAGTGCCTGCTTAACAAATGCTTGCCCCTTTCCCTTCACCTTTCTAGAGCTTTCTCCTCAGTATATCTGGGACAGACAATACAGAGAGAAAGCAAGTTCAGTTCAGAGTGGAACAGAAGAAACAGAATGACCTGAATACCTTCAACAGCTCCTTTGATGACCCCAAATTTCCCATGAAAGACTGGCTTTTTAATATTATCATTCCCCTGGGGTTGATATATAGCAGCAAGTTATGGAAATGTCTATCTCCAAAGACAAAAAGGAGTCTCATCCAAAAGGACACTGGAGAGGTATATGGGAAATATGAGCAGTGTGCAACACCTAATCACCAGTCAAAAATGTCACCAAAGAGCGGGATAATAAGAACAAAAATATGGGCTCACCCTGTGACCCAAAGGAGGGAAGTCAGACAGCAGAGGATGGGGCGGGCTTCCCTGCTATACTCACAAGGCCAAGAGAGGGGAAGGAAGGCCTCTGGCACATTGGTGGGCCCTAGGGGGCAAGCGTATGAGAGGCCATGGATGGAGTGTGACTTCTATCTGTGGGGGGAACAGATGAGGTTAAAGGCCTGCCAGAAATCAAATATCTGAGAGAGCAAAACCACCTCCCAGACATGGGGACTTGAATGAGATGATTCAAGTGAAAACTGAAATTGTGCCCAAGGCAATCCAGGCATGTTACAGACATCTAAATCATCCTTAGATTGAAGTGTTTTTAAAAATAGATTCAAAACACAAGGTTAATATTTTTGATGATGTGGCTTTCTGAAAGACTCTAAGGTAACGATATCTGTGGTCTTCCTCTAAGTCCCTACACATCACCTTTCTCATTTATGAAGCATGAACACTTTTTATCTGGAAAGAGTCACAAAGAATCCCAAAAAGGTTAGGGGATTATTTATTTGGAATGTCACAAAGGTATTGTTATCTTCTACAAAAACAACAAACCCTGTATCTACATGGCCAGTCGAGCAGCAAAAATATGTTCCCAGTCGTAAAGGAGACGATCAAATTCATCTCATAGAACCATAACTCTAGAGCACGGAGGGACCTCAGAGACCAATCAGTCTGATCTCCTTTTAAAGATGAAGAAGCTGAGAACCAAAGATGTGATGTGACTTGTCTGACTTAACACAGGTAATAAATAAAATGGTTCCAGAATCAATGTTTTTTCTCCTGTTTGAAAGTTCCTTTCATTCTCTTGGGAGTCACATGAATCATTTCCACTTTCACTCCCACTGGCCTAGTTTAGACCCTTGTTGTCATCCACTTTCTATGGCCTCCTAATAGGTCTTCGTGCCTGTAGACTCTGTCCCCTTCTGATTCATCTCACACCCCACTACCAAAGTACTGTTCTGACAAGAATACTCTTCTGCCTAGAAAACTCCCCACTGTCTACAAAAAAACCTAAACTCATCCCGAATGGAAGACTCTCCACAATGAGACACCCAATTCATCTTTCCAATTTTCTTCCTTTTCTTTGCTTCAGCTAAGCTGCAGTATTTTCTTGAGAATTTCCTCCTGACTTGGTATCTACCTTTCAAGAACCAACTTGATGTTAATTCCTTCCTGGTCTTCTCTGATACTGCCAAGATAGAATGAATCTCTATATCTACCATGTGTTTACTACTGTATTTATCACATTATGCCTTGAATAAGATTTTTTTAAAAATGCTTACCCTCTGTATTAGAATTAATACTGAGTATCAGTTCTAAGACAGAAGAGTGGTATGGGCTAGGCACCTGGAGTTAAGTGACTTGCCCAGAGTCATATAGATGGGAAGTGTCTATGGCCAGATTTGAACTCGGGACCTTGCATCTCTATCCAGTAAGCCCCCTAACTGTCCTGCTTAGATTGGATTTCAATGCATCTTAGATTGGGAACAATTGAAGAGGCCATCAAGTCTAACCCATAGCTGGTCCAATCAGTAACACAGCCACTGCTTAAAGTTCTCCCCTCTCCATGCAGTCCATGCCTCTTTGAGACATTCGGTGTTTCTTCTCTTCTAACATCGAGCTTTGCTCTACCTCTTGATAACTTCTGCCCATTTTTAAAAAACGTTCATCTATTGCTACTAATTCTGCCCTTTGGGACCAAGGGGAACAAGCCTTATCCTTTCTCTTTTGGGAAAGCTTCAAATAATTGAAGACAGATGCCTGAGCTTTCTCTTCTCCAGGTAAAATCTTTTTCAACTGATCCTCGTGTGGGGTAGACTCAATACTGCCCTTCTCTGGGCCCTCTCCATCTGATCCAACTCTTTCTGGACCTGGAGCACCAGGAGCTGATAGTCTGACTTGAATGTGACACTTATCTTCAGGAGAATCCCAAGGTCACATCAGCTTGCTTTGCTGCCCCATGACAATGATAAATTATGGCTAATGTTTCTATAGGGCTTACTATGCGGCATGCATTGGGTTAAATGCTTTATAATTATTATCTCATGGAGAAGTTAGGGAGCACTAGGCCTGGAGTTCAGAGGACCTGTGTCCAAATCTGGCTCCAGACACTTCTTAGCTGGGTGACTCTGGACAAGCCACTTAACCTGGATTGCTAAACCATTGTCTCTATTGTCTAAGGCAGAAGGTCAAGATTTAAAAAACAAAACAAGTATTATCTCATTTAATCTTCACAACAACCCTGAGAAGGTGGCTGCTAAAATTATCCCCATTTTATAGCTGAGGAAACTGAGCCAAACAAAGGTTGAGTGACTTACCCAGGGCACACAGCTAGGGAGTGTCTGAGGCCAGATTTGAAACTAGGTCTTCCTGATTCCAGGCCTAGTGCTCTATCTACTGTGCCAGATAGCAGCCTCAACATTGTGGATTACTACTGAGCTTACCATCTACTAACATCCCCAGATCACTTTCATTCAAAATGTTGACTATCTAGTCTTCTCCCATCCCGTGCTTATAAAGATGATTTTTAAAACAAAATGTTAGACTTTATATTTATATGAACTAAATTTCAGCCTGTTAGTTTGAGTCTGATCTTTTAGCCTATTAAGATCTGTTTGGATCCTGTCCTTTTGTCACACAGTGTTAGCTATTCCTAACTTTTTGACAATAGCAAGTTTAATGAACATACCCTCTATGCCTTTATCTAAGTCATTAATAAAAATGTTCAAGGGGGCAACTAAGTGGTTCAGTGGACAGAATGCTAGGCCGAGAGAGAAGAGGTCCTGGGTTCAAATCTGGCCTCAGATACTTCCTGGCTGTGTGACCCCAGGCAAGCCACTTCACCCCCATTGCCTAGCCCTTACCACTCTTCTGCCTTGGAACCAATACACAGTATTGACTCCAAGAAGGAAGGTAAGGGTTTAAAAAAATGTTCAACTACCCAGGGCTAAGCACAGATCCCTAGGTCACTTCCTTGGAGACTTAGTTCCAACCTGACACCCAACCATTAATATGATTCTTTCTAAGAAATCATCCAACCAGTTCCAAATCTATATAACTGCATTATTGTTTAGCCCATGTTTCTCTCTCTCCACTTTTTCCACAAAAAAGGGCATGAGCTATTTAATCAAATGCTTAGTAAAAATCTGGGTAACCTATTGCATGCAGAACTTCCCTGATCTACCAGTCTAGTAACCCTGTCCTAAAAAAGAAATGAGGTTAGTCTGGCATGACCTGCTCTTCATGATGTCCTTTGTGCTTATCACTTCCTTTTCTAAATGTTCACTAACATACCTTTAATGCTATGTTATAGAATCATCTCAGGAATCACAACCAAGCACACTGGCATATTCTATTATTTTCCCTCTTTTGAAAATCAGGGCCCATATCCTTTGGTAGCCCTGTAATGTCTTTCCTATTTTCTACAATACTTGAAATAAACTGTCAGTAGTTCAGCAACCTTCTCAAGGAATTATTTATTAAAAAAAAAAACAACCTTTACCTTTGGTCTTAGAATAGATACTAAGCATTAGTTCTAAGACAGAAAAGTGGTAAGGGTTAGGCAATTGGGGTTAAGTAACTTGCCAGGTTCACACAGTCAGGAAATGTCTGAAGTCATATTTGAACCCAGGACATCCTGTCTCCAAGCCTGGATTTCTATCCACTGAGTCACCTAACCTGTTCCCTATCCATGAATTTTTTCAAGCCCAAGAATGTAGTTCATCTAGACCAAGTGACTTAAATTTATCACAAGCAAATAGGTGCTACCTCATCACTTTTCTTTTCTTGGACAATAGCTCCCTATTTGTCATTTTGCCCTGTCTGTGCCAATCCATTGGTCATTCTTTGGCAGAGAAAATAGAAGTAAAATGCAAATTGGTCAGCTCTTCCTTCTCTCCTTTGTCAGTTATTATCATTCTAGTCTCCTTGAATAGCAGTCCTATCCATGTTCTGACTCCCTTTTCCTCTCAATATAGCTTTAATAAACACCTTGGGTGGTCCCAAGTCTTCCTTGGAGATCTCAGCTTATTCTGAGTTTTTGCCCTCTGGATGCTACTCTGACAATACTAAGTCACTGTTGTATTCATTTTCTGTTAATTTTTCTTGTTTGTGTCTTCTGCAAAGAGTTTTTAAAACTAAATTGGTGGTGAATACTCTGGGCAACCACACCAATTTGGGGAAAGAGAACAAGCATTAAAAAAAAAACAAAAAAAAAACCTTACCTTCTGTCCTCATAACAACTTACAAATTCTAAGGGCAAGGGCTCAGCAAACAGGGAGAAATGACTTGCCCAGGGTCACACAGCTAGATATTGTCTTAGTTCAGATTTGAACCCAATACCTCCCAATTCCAGATCTGACTTCTCCCCTGTGCTACCTTGCTGCCACTAGAACAAGCATTTATTAAGTACTTTTTATGTGCCAGATACTGTGCTCATCACATTATCACATTGGATCTTCATAACAACCCAAGAGGGGGTAGCTGGGAAGCTCAGTGGATTGAGAGCCAGGCCCAGAGATGGGAGGCCCTGGATTCAAATCTGACCTCAGACACTTTCCAGCTGTGTGACCCTGGGCAAGTCACTTAACTCCCATTGCCTAGCCCTTACCACTCTTCTGCCTTGGAGCCAATACATAGTATTGACTAAAGACTGAAGGTAAGGGATTAAAAAAAATTTTTTTTTTAAATAACAGCCCAAGAAAGTGAGTGCTATTATTATCCCTATTTTACAGATTAAGAAACTGAGGAAGACAGTGGTCAAATGACTTTCCCAGAGATACCATAGTTAAGAGGCATCTGAAGTCAGTCATCATTTTACTCTCTCTGCTTGAAAATCCTTGGTGGCTCCCCAGGAAGTACAACAGAGATTCAGAAGAAAGAAAAGTTGTTCTGTATCTAAAGCTATTTAAAGCCCTCTAATTTTGCTGTTTGAGTTACTTTGGTTCATAACCCCACTTCGAGTTTTCTTGGCAGATACTGGAGTGGGTTGCTATTTCTTTCTTCAGTGTATTTTACAGATGAAAAAACAGAGGCAAACAGGGTTAAGTGACGTGCTCAGTGTCACACAGCTATTAAGTGTCTAAGGCTGGATTTGAACTCAGGTCTTCCTGACTCCAGGCCTGGTGCGCTATCCACTATGCCATCCCTTTGCCTCTCACCTTTCTAGCTTTATCATGCAGTAATCACCTCTTGCATTCTACATTCCCACCAAACCTGACCCCTTTTCTGGGCTTTATTCCTTCAGTGTGCTGTCTCCCATACCTGTGTTCCCCTCCTCCCCTGTTGAAACCTTCCCTTTCTTCCAGGCCGCCTTCTCCAAGAAGTTCTCCCTGATTCCTCAGCAACAGCTTTAGCCACTCTGAGTCTTTCACCTATCTCTTTCTTTCTTCCTTTGCTTCTTTCTTTCTTTCTTTTTTTTAAAACCCTTACCTTCCATCTTGGAATCAATACTGTGTATTGGTTCCAAGGAAGAAGAGTGGAAAGGGCTAGGCAAGGGGGGGTTAAGTGACTTGCCCAGGGTCACACAGCTGGGAAGTGTCTGAGGCCAGATTTGAACCTAGGACCTCCCATCTCTAGGCCTGGTTCTCAATCCACTGAGCTACCCAGCTGCCCCCTCACCTATCCCTTTCTGAACATCTCCTATACTGGCACATTATCATTTGGGTTAGAGCTATTTGTGTGTCATCCTTCCTTGGCAGAGACTTCATCCTGTTTGCATCTTGCATTCAATCCAATCAGCTTTTTTAAAAAAAGGTCATTTGAATTCTAATGCAAATGTCTATAGCACAAAGTAAAGTGAAATGAAAATGTCTACAGTGAACAAAATAAGCTGTTTTAAGAGGGTTCAACTGAATTAAGATCAATATAGAACCCAGAGAAGTCATTTAACCCTACCTGCCTCAGTTTCCTCATTTGTCAAATGAGCTGGAGAAAGAAATGAACAACCATTCCAATGTCTTTGTCAAGGAAACCCCAAATAGGGCAGTGAAGTGGCTCAGTGGATAAAGGATAAAGGATAAAGGTCTGGATTCAGGCCTCAGACACTTCCCAGCTGTGTGACCCTGGGCAAGTCGTTTAACCCCACTGGCCTGACCTTTGTCCTTCTGTGTTAGACTTGTTACTAAGACAGAGAATAAAGGGTAAAAAAAAGAAAAGAGGGAAAAGAAAATCCCAAACAGGGTGACAAGGAGCTGGGCACAACTGAAAAATGCCTGTGAATGGCCCCAGCAGTTCCAGCACTGATGGGAATCAAGGGACAGCCACAAGCCCAAAGGCTGCTGCTGGCTGAAACTAACCAGGCAGGCAGATCCAAGGGCAGGAGCCCAGCCCTCTCCTGGCCTGCAAGGGTACCCTCTACTTTTCACTAGCCATTGGCTCCAGCATGTCACATGATGTCAACTGCTCAGTTTCCTTGTCTCTTACTTTCAAGCCATTTCCATCCAGTAATAAGAGTGGCCCCTGGTGGCAGAAAACGATATATTTTCCAACCTTAACCTCATCCCATAAAGTCAGAAAATGTCAGGGCTTTCAGCCATCGCTAGCTGCTATAGGCCACCCACATCCATGGTTTTCACACTGAGATTCTCTCTAAGGGCTTCAATGGCTCCAAGCTATGGACCGCTCCATTCTTGGGAAGAATCCAAATTGAAATTGTAGGTGGCCCCAGAGACAGAGGAGAGACCCAAGGTGTATGTGTGGCAGCTCTGGCGGTCCCACAGCTCCTTATCAGTGAGGAGTGATGTAAAGGCCTGCACTCAGTCAGGAAAGGAGGAGGCAGTGGGGAGAAGGAGAGGAAAGGCCATTTGTAGAGCTACGCTGGGATCCAAGAGGACAATCCCCAAGAGACAGCGTTGAGAACCAAAGTTGGCCTTATGGAAGGAAGGATGTGAGCAAGAATTTTGTGAGAGTGAGAAAGAGGCCCCAGACAGCAGCTCTCAGGCCCATTAAAGAATCCATTTTTAATCATCATGACCAAAAAGAAAACAGATAAAAGAGGGGAATAGGATGAGCACATTATTGTTACTCTAGTGAACTGTGTTCTAACCTTTAGCTCAAGTAAAAAGGTTTGTACTATGGGGTCCTTAATATTTGTAATAATGCTAAAAAGACAAGCAGGGGAAGGAATATTCTTCAATTACTTAAAAATCATTTGAACTTCGAAATTGTTTTAATATTTGCTAAGCTGGTGGCATGGGGGAGATTCCACTATTGCTTAATTATACATCTTTCAATATTTACTCAAAAGTTTTGAGATTTCAACCATGTGGGTCCTCCCTCCACTGGGTACACCAGCATGGATGGCACTCCCTCCCTCCACCATGGACTTCTGGGGTCCCCTCACCAAAATGAATCACTTGGTAGGTTATACTCTGGTAATAAGTTTGGCTGGTCCCAGAATTGAGGAACTTCACAACTGGAAGGGACCTCAGTAGCAACAAGACATCTGACAAGTGGACAGCCAGCCTCTGCTTGGAGACTTGCAATGAGGGGGAGATGGCTGAGGCAGGCCCTTCCACTTGTGGGGGTTGGAGGGGGTCTCTTTGTTAAGAAGCTTTTCTGGACATCCAGCCAAGATGTGCCTTGTTATTTCTGCCCTTTGGGGCCAGAATGACAAACCTCATCTTTCTTCCACATGAGGGTTATTCCAATGCTCTAAAAAATAGCTTTTACCTCTCCATTCCTTCTTCCCCCCAGGGTCCTCTCTTCTCCAGGTTAAACATTCTCTCTTCCTTCAATCAGTCCTCCTCTGACCTCAAGGCCCTTCCCCATTTGGGTTGCTCTTCTATGGACACTCTCCAGTATATTCTCTCTTTCTGTAGCCTTGAGGCTGCATTGGCTTTCTTGTCCACCATACTGCCCTACTGACTTGGACTGATCTTGTGAGTTCATTAGAACCCCCATACAGACATTAGAACCCCCATACAGACAAACCAAACTCTGCTGCCCCACCCCTTGGAATTATGGCAGGGATTTTTTTGGATCCAAGTGCAAGACTTCACATTGATTGCTATTAAATTTCTCCTTATTACAACTGGCACAGTGTTATAGCCTTTCAAGAATTTTAGGCCCCTGACTCTACCACTGAGTGAGGGAGCTCTTCCTCCCAGGTTTGTGTCATGTGCAAACTTGATAAGCATGCCAGTTGCGCTTTAGTCCAAGTATTGTTAAAAAAAAAACTCTATAGGATCCCAGAAACTATACAGGATTACAATCCCACAATTTAGCCCCAGAAACCACTTCATAACTAATGGCAAAAATAAGCTCAAGAATAAAATTCTTCCTTGTTGATTAAGCAGAAATTCCCAGGAGGACTCCACTGGTGACTTCCTTCCAAAATGACAGATAACCATTAATGACTTCTCTTTGAGCCCAACCATTCCAAACCAGCAGATATCAGAGAGCCCCATTATATAATCTGGACCAAATCTCCTAATATTTTCCACAATAATAAAATGAGATACTTGATTAAACGCTTTGCTAACATCTCCATAAATTCTTCTCTACAGTAGGTATCAAAAGGAAAATGAGGTTAGCTGTTTACAACCTGGTCTTCACAAAGCCAGTGTAGCTTCAGATGATCACTGCTGCATTTTCTAAATGGTCATTAGCCTTGACTTTAATTATACATTCCAAGAACACCAGACCTAGAGAAGGGAGGTCCTGGGTTCAAATCTGACCTCAGATACTCCCCTAGCTGTGTGATCCCAGCCAAGTCACTTAACCCTATTGCCTAGCCTTTACTGTTCATCTGCCTTGGAATGGATATTTAGTATCAATTCTAAATGGAAGGGAAGGGTTTACAAAATGATAGTAACAGATTCCAGAATTTTCCCAGGAATTGAAAACAAGTTCACTGGTCACCACCCATTTCCTCTGGACATTAGGCTAACCTTGGCCCTTCTCCAGCCCTGTGGGGTTCTCCTGGGTCCTGTTCTCCATGATCCTTCAATATCACTGGCAGTGGCTCAGCAATGGCATCTGCGTATTCTCTCATTACTCAAGGCTGCAGTTCGTCTGGGCCGGGAGACTTGAATTCCTCAAGGGGAGCTAGGTCCTCTCTTATCTCCTTACTTTTCTTGAGCATCACCTCCCTATTAGCCATTTTTGTTCTGTCCTAGGCCATCCAAAGGTCACTCTCCTTGGTAGAGAAAACAGAAGCAAAATCAGAATTGTGCGACTCAGCCTTCTCTCAGCCATCTCTTCACACTGCACCAGCCTCCCCAACAGTCCTGCGCTTTCTTTCTCTGAACCTCCTCTCCCCCCAACAGATCTCTGGGAGTTCTCTCTTTGTTGGCCTCAGCTGGCTTCCGAGCTCATATTGGAATGCCCAACATCCTCTTATCTACAGAACCACAGCACACTTCTCTTTTCATCCTGTTACTAAGTTCAGTACCGGTTAGGTAGTGAGCTCCCTGAGGCTCTGTACCATTGTCTACAGCCAGCTAATAGTTTTCTTCCTCATCAAAACTGTTTCCCTTTGTGCCTTCAGAATTTCATTCTTGAAAGCTTCCGGGCCTCCTAGGTTGGTCCCCATGTAGAATTTGGGGTTAAGGAAACTTACTTATCTTCCCTCTGAACTCTCTAACATCTGTTTTCACAAAGCTACACAACAAAGTAAGCTCAGCTTTCCTTTCCTTCATAATTATAAACTCATAAATTACCACTTTTTCCTGAGGTTTCCACAATTTTGACCCTAGAAGTGGCAAAAAATAAGCTCGAGAATAAACCTCTTCTTTGTTGGTTTCTCTACCCATCGAACAATAAAATTATTTTAAGATAAAGCAAGAAATGCTTTTGAAAGAGTGCAAACTCCACCATTACATGCTGCCTGTTTCCCAAACTGCCTCAGTTACTTCCTTTTTCTGCCCAGGTTGCCTACAAGACGACACCAACGACAAAACCATTTCTTTTTCTCCTTCTACTACTATCAGCCAAATGCACTCCACCTTATGCTTGCCCTCTCTGCTTCTTGGATTTCCTCATATGAGTAGATCTTCATGTTCCTCACTAATTGCCAAACTCTTTTCCCTACTGTTTCTTTCAAATCGTGTAAACCATGAGGTCATTTGGTATGATCCCACTGCAAAGTTATCTCCTTAAATTAAATCCTCTAGTACATCTTGACTACTGGCCTCACTTTGTACATTTGTGTATAGTCATTTGGAGATTCAAGTTTCACTATTGGTTCCTTCCTTGATTTTGATCTCCTATGAACTTTTGGGTGTCTTAGATATTATCCTTTTCACACTGTAGTTACTCTCAATGGTGTCTACTTTGGAATATATACATAGGAAGTTTCCTCTCCACTGTTGCTCCTTTTTATAGGGGAGATTGGATTTGCGAGACATCAGGAAAACACATTCTTACCAAAATCTGTTCGGTATATTACATCTTTGGCCAGAAATTCCTTATATTTGAAGCCTTGATCCAGAAATTCAAGTTCCAATTTCAGGCACCAACTTCTCAATTTGGCTGTTCATTTCCCAGATCTGCTCTTCTCTTTTGCATCCTTTGCCTTGGATGAGAAGTAGTGATGTAAGACCCCGGGGGTCTTCAGTTTCTTGTCCAATATTTCATCATCTTTGGCAAAATGCTTTCTCAATTACTTCTAGTAGTATCATTTATGCCCATGTATATCACCAAAATGGGTAGCAGTCATCTGTCTGGACAAGCTTGGTATATTCTCAGCTTTGTCTCATGTACATGGAAGCTCTTTTCCCATTTGCTGTTATCAGAGAGAACCATTCCTCAGCAAGAAGCACCACTATTCTGCCATTCTCACCTTTCCCAGATGGCCTCTCACCCAGTGCTACTCTACCATTACACCTTGGAGGAAAAGCAGCTGCTCATTCCCCAAAGCATGCAGCTTCCTCCTCTCTAAGGAAAGGATCCAGTTGGCTCATTTGTTGGTCCTTGTGATACCTTTCTGTTCTCTATCCTTCTGGCACAGGCTTGGTCTCTCCTCTGCTGCTCCTGGGCTCTAGGATTTTTAGGAACCCTTCATTCATCATCCCTGATAACCTGGAGCAGGGAGGCATTTCTCAAGCTTCTCACCTTTGCCTTCATTCTGTACTTAAATACAGTAGAAATCCAAACCCTCCAAATTGCTGCAAACTTCTTGTTCTCCCTTCTTAATGGCTGTGGGATGCTCAGATCTTGTCTTTCGACCTCTTTTGGGTGAGTATAGATCTGCAACATCCATTTGTGACCCCGAATACCCTAAATATCACACCCAACTTCCTTTTACTCCTCAACATCTGAATGGACAACACCAAACTTCTTTCCCTTCTCTTACTTACCTCCTATTTTGTCTTACCAATTTGCTTGACTTATCTTTCCTTACTTACCTTGCCTTCTTGATATCTCACTGGCTTCCTCTCTTTTGGTCCTAATCCTCCTCATCAGGGTCTCCTCTCAATCTTTCCCCCATTTCGGAAGGAGTTGATCAGAAGAGCCTGATCCCGTTTTAGCTGTTTCTTCCCACAGTGTAGCATGCTCTCCTTCCATTTTTTTTCCTCAGGTTCTCCCACATGTCTTCTCCCCAAATCTAATCTCTGGCTGTCTTCTCAAGTCCAAAGCCATTATCACCTTCACAATTTCCTCCTCTTTCTCATTCAGCTCAAGTCTCTAGCCTCTTCTGACACATACTTTTTCAGAAACCAGAAGGGATAATCCTTCCTCAGACAAAAGACACACACAGAGTATATCACTGGACCTATTCTGGAAGTCTCTCCTGCTTGGTAGACCTTCCCAAAATTTGTGCTCACTTAGTACAAGGAATTGAGGATTACCTCCATACCACAATAATGCACCAGAGTATGCCTTTGTAGAAATTTTCATTACTATTGATGATAATCCATATTTGACTTACATAAAAGACTTATAGTGCTTTAGAAATTGTGTTTTGGGGAGAGGTAGTTCCCCTGACATCCTATGGAAATACAACTAACTCTAGGGAAAACCATGACAAGAGTTCACTGTATTCAGATGCCTATTGACATCAAATGTACCAAGTAAAAATAAATGTTGAACGAGCTGTCCCCACTTACCAGTAAAGAGCAACTCATCATGAAGATAACTTTTCTCTTGTTTGAGGCGAATAATCTCTTCTCGCTGCTCGTTATTTTCATTTGTCTTTTCATTCAGGTCATCTTTAATAGAAATAGGAAAAATCTACTCTCTGAATTATATGGAAGTACTAGTACCAAGAGTGCCATTATTTAAAGTCTTTTCCTATCTTTTGGTATCATTAGAGGAGAGAAATGAGTGATGACCTACTAGGCCTTCTCATAATTGCAGCTTCTTACCTTAATGTAGCAATTATGACAATGATCTGATGGGAAATTTCAACTGGAGCCAGCCCCTGCTATGCTCCATGCTGCTTCTGGCTAGAAAAGGTCTGAACCTGGGATCCTGGACCAGCTAGCCATCTGTCCCCAGTGCACAGACTATGACATCATTGATCATATTTTTTTCTTTTGCATTTCTACTCCCACAGTTCTTTCTCTGGATCTGGATAGCGTTCTTTCTCATAAGCCCCTCAGAATTGTATTACATCATTTTGTATGAATAACAGGAGTATTCTGGGCTACAAATTAGGGACAGTGACAGGGCCAGAAAATCAACAAAATATCTGTAATTATTGAAGCATGATAACTAAGTATATATTAAGGTAGACAATTGCCAAGAAAACTTCCCTTAGCCTACATATGCCAGAGGGTTTTTTAAGAATTTCTCAATCTATGTGTATGTAAAATCTATACCAGATTACTTACCATCTCAGGGAGAAAATTTAGAACTCAATTTTTAAAAAATGAATGTTAAAAATTATTTTTACATGTAATGAAGGGAAAATAAAATATTGTTTTGTTTTTTAAATGTTATTTTAAAAAACCAAGAAATTCTCAATCTAAACACCACATAAGGAAGAGTTTTTTTTTTTCAATACACAGTGTGCCCTAGCACAAAAGTATGGCATCATATTAAAATGCATTTCTATTCCTTACCTTTTAGCTTATTTACTTCAAACTTCAGCATTTTCATTTTCTGCTTATAATCTTGCTTTTCCTTGAAAATGCAGGATTCCACCATCTTGGCATCATGTAAGGCATGTTCTAGCAATTTAAATTTACTTGAACAGTCTGTAATATGATTGATTGCCTCAACAATGTCTTTGTCCTGAAGATTAGAAATATGAGAACTTCAATTTACTGACATTTATATTAACCATACTCAGAAAAAAAAATACCCTAGAAAACATGATCAGCAATTTAGAGGTAAAAGAGATGTTCCAGGTTACAGAGTCCACTCCCCCAATTTTCCACCTGAAGAAAAGGAAATGAAAATGTCAAATGATTTTTCCACAGTCATTGAGCTAATAAGTATCTGAGGCTGGATTTGGACTCCCAGTGGGGCATATGCCTCACTATATCATACTACTGCTCAAGAAGTACAGAAAGAGGCTAATACCATTAATTGAAGTCTTTCTTTAATTAAAGCACTTAGGTAGAATTCTTTCCTAAATGTCACCATTTTTTAAATTTTGGAAAAACTATGAAATTTATTTGTATTTATAGCAGCAGTCAAAATGAGTACACTTTTTTTTTAACCTTATCTTCTATCTTAGAATCTATATTGGGTTCCAAGGCAGAAGAGCAGTTAGGGTTAGGCAATGAGGGTTTTATTTTAATAATAAATTTCCATATAAGTTTTCCAAAGTCATATGATCCATACTGTCTCCCTCCCCACTTCCCAGAGCTGTGGGGCCAAATTTGAGCCCAGGACTTCCCATCTCCAGGCCTGGTTCTCTAACCACTGAGTGAACTAGCTATCCCAGAAATATACTCATATTTCTAAAGTACTTAAGACGCTAAGTACCCTTTCACAGACAAACTTATCACTAAGGATATTTTTTTCAGAGAGTTTGGATACTCTAGCAATAAGTATAAAAGAAATATGTGTCTATAGATCAGTTATGGGGAACCTTTTAGGGAGTGCCAGCCCTCCCCTTCTTACTCCAGGCAGGAAAGGGAGGAAGCGTTCCTATTGGGCTGCTGGGCAGAGGGGTGGGTGAAGGGAGGAATGTCCTCAGGCACATGGAGAAGGGTAGGGGAACAGCTCTGGCTGGAGTTCTAGCTTTCTAGGAATGAACTCTGGCAGGTGACTGCAGGTGTGCCCACAGAGAGGGCACACATGCCTTAGGTTCACCATCACTGATATGTATATGAATATATGTTACATCATCAGAAACATTTACATGAAATTCACACAAGTCAAGTGATAGCCTATGTTTATTTATCTACTATGTTACTCTATGTCAAGCATTTTGCAGACCTTAAAGGGTAACAGAAATGCTGCCTATTTTTATTAGAACAGGTGAGCCCCAGGGGAAACTGATTTTGTTAGAGGCCATGAATAGGGCTGGAGTTTCTATGGCTGAGAGAATAAAAAAGGCTCCCCCAAACTGAAATGGATCATTGGCATTTAGATTTTCTCTTTTTCAGTGTTTTCATTTGAATTTCAGAATTAAGAACTAAAGGCAAGAATTCATTTGATGTACACTAATCTGCTCTCTCATTTCATACTAATGAGATATTCATATAACCCTTTAAAGTCTGCCAAGGTCTCTCTAGACCTTTTATCCAAGTCTTCCAAGGATCCAAGCTCCCAAAGAGCTATATACACCAGGTATTCATGTCTTGCCCATGGTTATACCATTAAGAAGGGTCAGACACAGGATATGAATTGAGCTTTTTTTTTTTTAACCCTCACCTTCTGTCTTAGAATCAATACTGTGTATTTGAAGGCAGAATAGCAGTAAGGGCTAGGCAGTTGGGGTTAAGTGATTTGCCCAGGGTTACACAGTTGGGGAACGTCTGAGGTCAAATTTGAACTCAAGACCTCTTGTCTCCAGGGCTGGCTCTCTATCCATTGAACTATCAAGTTGCCTTATATCAAGTTCTTCTTGACACCAAGTCTAGTACTCTACTCAAACTTGTTCAACAATAAAAGATGTTCTGTTTCTACTGATTAATCTTAAAATTATTCTATTTGGACAGCTGAGTTATTTTTCAGAAAACAAGTTCTCAAGGGAATAATTTATTCCTTAAAGTCTGGTAAGGGACTAGATTTTTTTTTTCCTCTCTAGGGTTTACAGAAAAAGGATAAATAAAACCAATTGATGTTGGATATGTAAAAAAAGCAAAGTTCTCACCCATCCCTCTTGGAGAATTAGAAAGCATTCAACTCATTTGCTCCCTAAATTGAAGACAGGGAGCACAAAACTTTATTCAACAGCTGAACTATATGTTCATATTAAGACCATGATAAAATGTGGTTGAATAACTGAGAGATGGAAAGAATAGAAAAAAGGAAAGGTATTGTGGGGAAAGCAAAGGAAAGGGAGGCTACTGTCAGGAGAAAAGAGAGACCAAGAAAAAGATGGAGATGAGATCCATTCATTTACCCAATAAGCAATATACTGAGTGTCTACTACTTTGTCCAAGGCACTGTGCCACACTGATACAATGATCAAAATAAAACTGCTCTACTAGGATGATGCTAAGAAAGGGGGAGTTTACCACTTTCCTGGAAATCCTAATTGCCTTCTGACTTACATATCAGAGCTGTTCAGCTACTCTTTATCAATAAACTTGCTCAATTAGAAACCCCACAGCCACAGTAGCACCCTGCCCCTCACCCCCATGATTTTCCAGGGTTCAGTAAGTGGTCAGGGCAGCAAAACCAGCCTGAGGGCCTGATGAAGTCCTGCAGCAGCCTGGTAGGGAAAGATAGCCTTAAAATAAGCAGTTAAATAAATACATCAATTACTTCATTGGTTTTTTTTTTCCAAGGCTCTCATATGGCCTAAGAAAGCTATCTAGGAAAGGAACAAGTAAACCAGAATATGAAGCCAGAATGTTACCTTAAGCTTTATCATTGTGGTGAGTGCCTGTTCTCGAGCTTGTAACTGTCCTACCTGCGCAGAAAGTTCCATTACTGAGTTGTTGAGACATTTGTTTTTTCCCTACAAGAGAATAATGCAAGAACAGAAAAGATTTTTGTTGCATTCTGTCTGGAGTCCAGGAATCTGGATTCACCCCATTTATTTTGTGGGTGATTTCTTTGTTTTTATTGACTTAGTGTTAAAGTAAGTTAAATAAGCAGTGTGGAAAAGTAATAGGGAATGGTAATAATTTTTATATGAAGTCTTTCTTAAACCCTGGGTTTTGATGGCTAAAGTAATTTACTTCCAGGCTGGCCTCAAGATATCTCCCTGGGCTGGCTTCTGTTAGAAGCAGGGTAGAGACCTGATCTTTATTTATCTGTAAACAAGAACTCTATAGCGGAAGAAAAGTCAACAAACTCTAGTAGCCATATTGGACTATAGTGGCACCGCCCCACCCCCAGGCCTAGTGCAGTGCCCAACCCTCCCACACAGTGGAGGGAGGAAGTGCTCCCATTGGGCTGTTAGGCAGAGGGATGAGTAAAAGGAATGTCCTCCGGGACTGTAGAGAGGGGGAGCCTGAGCACTCTGCTCCCCTCTAGCTCTGCTATCTGTGAGCCACCCACCTAACCCCTTGTGTAGTGCCTTTGGGCTGCTGGGCAGAAGGGTGAGGGAGGTGAAAAAATGTCATCAGACCTGGTGGAAAGGGGGAAGGGAGCAGCTCTACCCTCTGCTTTTCAAATTCTGGAGGTAGGGGTGGAGGGAGGAAGGGCAGCTGTTTGCCTGTTGGGAGTGCTCTGAGTGCCATCTTTGGTACCTGTGCCATAGGTTTGCCATCACTGACCTAGTCCCATGGGCAGAGAGGAAAGAGCTGATTGGCTTTCTTAAAACCCCCCTCTTCTGTGATGAAGTAATGAGGGAAGAGTTACAGTCTCTAAGTCCACCTCCTCAGTGGCTATTTCACAATCAGAGATATCTTGGGATATCCAGGAGAGGGCCTGGGTGATGAGGTTACAAGGAGTATCTATTGGCCTGTGGGAGAGGTTCCTTCTCTCTTTGGCCCTGTTCCTTTGCCATGCTCTCACTCTCTTGATCATTCATTAAGATTATGGAGGGAGTCAGCTGGCCATTTTGGGAATATCTTGAATGCTTAATTAATAAATTAACTTAAAATAGAATTTCAATTGTTAGAGCAGTCATTTTTTGTTAGAGAGACAAAGGGGGGGGTGCATACATAAGCAATCATCTTTTTTGTTTGTTTTCTGAAGATTTTAATTAAAATGAGTTTACTAAGGTTGTTACACTCTACACCCAGATAAGAAATTTAATTAGCACCAACACTGAACTTGATGTGGCATTCAGCTGATCAGAAGAACTTAGCAATCATCTTCTGTTACAGCTCTTTATAATTAAAACAATGTCACAGGCCATTCTGCTTTTCCCAGCTCCAAATTCTATCCTGCCTCAACACCCCAGAAGGACACTAGCTTGATTGAGGCTACTGCAGCAGGGGAACTTAAGGATGGATAGTCAAGAAATCACCTTTTTAAAAGTTTTCTAAAAAATAGCAAGCCAGTTTTCCATCAAGCTCTATCACTTATAGGATAAACTATCTGTGATTCTAGACCTAGAAAAGTTCCTAAAGCATTAGCCATTTATGACATTGCTCAGAATAGGCAATGAAAAGGGAAGAAAAGACAAAATAACAGTATGATATGGTATATGTGTACACAAACACAAAATATGCAAATGTGTGCGCACAGGCCCCATAAAAACCTAGACTGACCTTCACAGTATTTAACATTTCACACACCTGGGTTTGCCTTCGCTTTGGGATCACAGGACCCACCTCCCATGCTGCCTCACCCATGGTAAGTGCTTAATAAATATTTGTTGGCTTGATAAGGACAAAAGATTAATTTCTAATTCTAGTGCTGCTTCTAGATGATGCTCTCCACTCAATAAACAATGACTAATAAATACTACATGCAAGGCCCTGGGCTAGAGGACACAAACACACAGCCAAAACCAAAACAAGCCCTGCCCTCAAGAAGCTTGTGTTCTCCTAAGAGGATCAAACCTATACACAATTAATAAAAATATAATGAAAACTGAGGTGGGAGTAAGCACACACAGGTTGGGGATCAGGGAAGACTTCACAAAGGAGATAATACTAGAGCTGAGGCTAGAAAGCAGATATATCATTTGATTATATGGTTATAGGTCCTTGTTTTTCTCTTTAGAACCTATCATAGAATTCCTGAATAATTTTAAGACTCACTTTCTACAACATACTACTGAAAAGTAATAAATAGAGCAACAAGAGCTTGGCCCCTAGAAGCAAGTTAGCCCTGGGAATTGTTAAATCTCTAATTCTGAAGAGAAAGCAGCTAAAAAAGGCAAGGTCTTTAGGGAATCCAATTACTGGCTATGGAAGGGCCTTGCTTTTTTAAAGAGCTGAAGTTTTGGGGTCTCTGGGCTAAGCTCTTTTTGAACACAGAAAACTTAGTCATCTAATTAGACCTCAAAAGGCTTTAAGCCTGACTTTGAATTCCCTTCCTCCTTTCCTAAACCTCTATAGTAAGAAGGATCCCTTGGAGAAGGAGTGGGCTGGAAGAGAAAATTAGTATTTGTTTGTGGAAAAAATAGAGAAGACAATTAAAAAAAAAAGAAAGTTCTCTTTAACTCTCATCAATTTCTGCCGACCAACCTGCATTCAGCTCAGATAATATTTGTAAAGCATTCAGCAGTGGTCAGCACAAAATAGGCACTTAATAAATATTTGTTCCTTCCTTCCCCCTGTCTCAAAGTAGTTCATTAACATTCTTTCCACAAACCTCAAAGGGCTGTCTGGGTTTGAAGCATCTTGGGCTTTCTTGAGTCTTGTCATTCTAATGCATCAGAACTAAACTAAAGCTCAACTAAGGGTGAGGTCACAGTCTTCCTACTGGCCCACCTCCCTGCCTTCACTGTGGAAAGCCTCCATAGTTTGGATTCATCCACAGAACAGAAGCTTGTGGCCTTACTTTCCATGGCCAGAGAAGCTAGCCCGGCCCTGTGGCCAGAGACCCCCTGCTTACCTCGAGGTCCTCACAGACAACAGAAGCATGGGTGGCCTTTTGAACCATTTCTTGGAGCTGTAGCTGGGCTGTCTGAAGAGCCTCCTGGTGGTCGTTTTGTTGAGATTCTAGGGTTTTGATCCTCTTGGTGAGGGTTCTAACTATTTCACTCCTTTTATGCAGTTCAGCTGAGGGAAATGAGAAAAAAACTTTTTATGGGCAAGTCTGAGGAGTAACAAGGAATATGTCGCCCCTCTTTGAGGTACCTGGGCACCATGCAGAGCACTTAGACATTTATGTAGGTTAATCACTGAATAAACACCTAAATCAACACCGACATAGCGTTGTGAAAACAGAAACATTACACTTCTGGTGTAATTTGTAATAAAGAACCTCTAGTTTGGATATAAATAAAGTTGATTAGGTTGGGATAAGAACACAAGGCACAATCATAAACTGTGACTCCCTAAATCACATTCTCTTATGGCCATAGCAACAAATATGGTGTCAAATGAACACAGGCAGGCTGGAACATTGACCTGAAGTTCAAAGGTAAAATTATGTGTAAAATCAAAAAGAGAAGCAAGAATCAGAGCCAGATTTTGATTTAAGGCCTTCTAACTCTAAAGTCAATGTTTCCTTCACTATCCCATGCAGAATCTCTGCTCAGAAACATTCAATAGCTCCCTATGACTGATGGAGTAAAGCACAAATTTGTAATCAGAATACCAAAATCTCAGTTGGAAAAGACTTCTGAGTTTATCTACTCTAGCTGGAACCATAACAAGAACTCCTCTCTTTGGAGTATCCAAATCAAACAGAAACAGATCCTTGTAGGATCTATGAGTGAGCATGCAGGTGTAGACTGAGTTAGAAAACCACAAATTGACATTATCCATGTTGTACTGTATTTTTATTTATTTTGTTAAACATTTCCCAATTGTGTTTTAACATGGTTCAGATGGCAACAGGAGTGTTGTGGGCCACAAGTCTGACATCTCCACTCTCATTATATCCAATAAGCATTGACTTGAAGATGTCTTTATTAGGGTGAACCCGATTACATCTCAAGTAGCCCGGTGGGCCAATCAAATTAACATTTATTAAGCAACCACTAGGCTCCAGGCACTCTGCTAAGTCTCTTAGAGCCACTGATGAATAGTTCTTTTTTGTATGTGTGAAAAGTTCTTAATTTGGGGGAAATTTTTTATTACATGAGATCTCAATTTAGTTCTGGACATTAAGCCTTTATTAGCATTCCTGCCTACCATATGACATCGCTGGCTCATCCTGAGTTTGTACTGTGGTCTGCTAAAGACTCAACCTGTTTTCAGCCGAAATGCTTTCCAGTTAAGCCTTCCTTAGCATACTCTTGTGGAGTTGATTTTTTTAAACCCAAATGTAAGCCTTGATATTTACAATGATTTACTTCTGCCGTCTTCCATTCAGCAATGTCCTGACCTTTTAGGATCTTTTTGAATCCTGATTATGCCATCCACTATTGGCTACCCCTTCCAGCTTTGTGTCATCTGCAAACTGGAATAAGTATGTCACTGTTGGCGTTACTACCGTAATTGACAAAAATGTAAATTAGCATAAGGCCAAGCCCAGATCCCAGGATCACTTCACGAGTTCCCTCCAAGTAGACACTGAAGCATTAAGGACTATTCACTGGGTCCAGCCATCCAACTAGTCTTGAATCCATTAAATTGTCCAACCGTTTAGTTTACATCTATTCATAATTTAATAAGATGTAAATGCTCTCCTAAAAGTTTAGGTAAGTTATGGTACTTCCTTTATCTACCTTGTCTGGAAACTTGTCAAAAAAGGAAATGAAACTAGTCTGGCATGACTTGTTTTCTATAAAGCCATGCTGGTTATCTGTGATAACCACTTCCTTTTCTGTTACTGTTGTGATTATCCCTTTATTCTTAAAAAAAAAATCATTACACATCAGTTCAGCTCTTTCCTAATTTTTTAAAATAACATTTTCAATTCCAATTGACTCTTCCCATGATAGGAAAATATTTGCTAATATTATAGCTAATATTCATAGCACTTATATTACTTTCTGTACATAATTCCAACCCTCCCTTGTAATGATAACTCAGATTAGTCAGGCACAGCCAGGTGAATTTGTGACTATTACCCCCCCTTACTCCCACTTTTACTAATAAATAATCACAAATTAATATACAGATTTCAGAGAATTTTAATCAAAACATTGGGGACAGAGCTCATCTGGGGCAAGTGACTTGAGCTCACCAAGACTACCCAGGCGTTCACTTGCCATCTCTCTGCTATCAACTCTTACATAGTCATTTTTGTTGTATCTTAATTAGTCCAAAGATGACTCTTCTTAGAAGAGAAAACTAAAGCAAAAAATAAAGCTGAGCAGCCCAGTCTTCCCACATTATTGATCGTCCAATGATTAGCACAGGGCTTGGCAAGGTTTTTTTTGTTGTTGTTGTCACATCTGACTCTTCATGATCTCATTTGAGGTTTTCTTGGCAAAGATGCTGGAGCAGTTTGTCATTTCCTTCTTCAGCTTGTTTTACAAATGAGGAAACTCGGGCAAATAGGGGTTACATGACTTGCCCAAGGTCACACAGTTAGTAAGTATCTGAGGCTAGATTTGAACTCAGGAAAAGAGTCTCCCTGACTCCAAGCCCATTTCTCTTTCCACTGTGCTATCTGGCTGCCCTTGGACTTGGCACATAAGAGATATTTAACAAATGCTTGTTGCCTGAGCCTTATGCCCTTTTTGATGCCCCCTGAGCCTCGCAGTCCTTCTTGTTAGCTGGGCCTTTCTTCCCCCACCTCCCCTCCTCTGCTGCTGCCCACATGTGGCTTCCACACTCCAGGTGAGTTCCACTCTGACAGTGCCAGGCTTTGCTTTCCATGCCATCCCAGCTTGTTGGTCCTCCCTCCCTTCTTCTTCCCACTCGCAGAATTCTACTTATTCTTTAGAAGGAAGGACCTCCCAGGAGAGGATGCCGGTTAGCACCTGGTCTGCAATTAGTGTCTGAAGAGTGGAGCTCAGCTGGGGCACTGAGCTGTTCAGGGACTGACCCAGGGTCACACAGAGGATGTGCTGGGGGGAGGCTCCTTCTTGACTCAGTAGTCAGTCCTCTAACCACCAGGCCATGATGCTTCTTCATTCATGCCCAATGTGAGTGTTACCTTCTCTAAGGAGCCCGCCCTAATTTCCTCCTTGGACCCCACAGAGCTCTTTATCACACTTCTCCGATGCACATCCTACTCATTCAGTGGTGCTACACCCCTCAGGAGCCTCTTCGCTCCAATGAGGGAACACTGTGGGGTCTTTTCTAAGCCTCGCATTTCTCCATTTCATAAGGAAATAAGCCCTTCTATGGAACTGGTACCAGGTGCTGGGCCACTCACAAACATGGGCAGTTAGCCAACACTTCTGAATGAAGCTGAGCTGACGGTGCACCCAGGCCTGTGCGCGTGGATGGAGAGCCCCAATACAAGGGGTCGGTGTGCTCTGAATACTACTTACTCTCTAATTTGCAGCATCGTTCTTCCAAAGTCAGCACCTTCTGCCGATCGTCTTCCCATGCTATAAGCTGTCTCTGATGCGCCAGAACCATCTCACTAAGCTCTCGGTCCCGATCTCTTAGTTCCCCAATTAACAGTTGCAATTCTTTCCGTTGTTTTTCAATGGTGTGAGCCTCAATGTCTGAATAAATGATGTTCTGAGCAAAGAAAACATTGTTTCAATATCCCACAATTAAAAAAACTAATTTAAAAAGATCCTAAGCTAACCTTTCTCAAAATAAGGGACTGATCTGGTTGCAATGAATTATTTAATTCAGAGTTGAGTGAATTCACTGAGCATAATTATCTTCACGGTTTACCAAAGAGCACAAAGAAATTGCATAGCAAATATATTCAGCTATGACCCCAAAGACAAGTGGTAGGGTATGATCTGCTCTTTTGGCATTTCCTGACATTCTCCTATACTACCCATTACAACACCAATTGGCAAAGCACTTTACAAACAATATCTCGTTTGATCCTTACAACATCGCAGAGAGGTAGGGGCTCTTCTTGTTCCCATTTTATAGATGAGAAAACTGAGGCAGACAGAGGTCATATATATAATCACTTGTTCAGGGTCACATAGCCATAAGTGTTTGGAGGTGGGATTTCATTCAGATGTTCTGACCCTATCCACTACAAATTCTGTTGTTTTCTGAAAGGCCATTAGTTTAACATAGAGATAACATGCTATAAACACAGATTCCATCCCTCTTTGAGCCAATTCACACGAGGCTTAAAGTTACATTGAAGAATAGAGGATCCCATTTGCTCAGTGGGAAGGCCCACAAGTTTTAAGTCTGTAACAGAAGAAGACATCATCTTGGGAGGCAGTAAGATCGAGGGGATAAAGGACTGGATTTGGAGACCAGAAAACCTGGATTCAAATGTTGCTTATTGGCTCTCTGACTTCTGATGAGCCTTCATTTGTGAACCTGAGTTATGGATCCCTGTGCCTTTGGTCAGTAAGCCTTTATGAAGCCCCCTCCAGGGACTGAGGGTAAAGTTCAGAGAATGGGCAATCTCTTTCTGTAAGGACTTTATGCTCTGATGGGGGGCGAGGGCATAGAGAGCAAAAGCAGAAAGGGAAGAGCACTGATCCCACTTGGCTGCTAGTGAGGTTCAATCAAGATTTTCAGCACTTTACAAACTTTGAAATGTTACAGAAATGCCAATTTGGCCTCATTTAGCCCCCTTCAAAAGGCTCTGAACTCACCTTTCTTCTTCTTCTTCTTCTTCTTTTTAACACTTACTTTCTATCTTAGTAACAACGCTAAGATATAAGGGCAAGGGCTGAGCAAATTGAGTTAAGTGACTTGCCCAGGGTCACACAGCTGGGAAGTGTTTGAAGCCACATTTGAATCCAGGACCTATACCATCTCCAGGTATGGTTCTCTATCCACTATGCCACCTTGCTGCCCCTCACCTTTCTTCTTGCTCACTCTAGGGTACTAAACCAATTGTCTGTACTGGCCTTTCCTTCTAAGCCCTGGACTTCCACCTCTGAGGTCTTAGGCTCTGATTGGTGAATTTTCACCCCAATATTTAGCTAACTCCCTACCTGCTATAGACTTCCCCAATAGGCCAATGCCCAGTGCTTATAGCCTCCCTTCTTTTCACTCTTGCTCCATTAAGGTGAGTCTTCCTCTGTTAGAATATTAAAGTTCCTTAAGGGCAGAGGCTGGCTGGTATACTTGTTTTTATATCCCTAGACCTCAGCAAAGTGCCTTCTGGGACCATTTAATAAGTGCCTCTTTACTCATTCATTCACTCACTCCCACTGCTTCCGTGACTGTCTTTACGGAGCCTCCCCTAAAATCCAGCCCCATCAAACTTCCGCCTGAGCTCCAGACCTCAATGTCTGACTGTCTGCGGGACATCTCAGTTGGCTACTGATGAAATTCAACAAAACCAACTCATCTTTCTTCCCTCGCTCTTTCTTTCATGCTTCCCAGTTTTTCTATTTCTGTTGGTTCCACCACCATCTTCCCAGCCACCTGGGCTCCCGATTCCTCCCTCTTTCCCTTGGCCCAACATCCAACTGGCTGGGAAGCCCTACTCAGTTGTACTTCTGCCCTTTCTCTCATCTGTCCTCGTCACTCTAGGGTCCACTCTCCACTGCCTCATCATACGCCTTGCCAGGCGTAATCTGGTCTGCCTGGCTTCCATTCTCTCTCCCCAGGCATGTATCTGACTGCTCCACAACCTCTGGTTGCTCCTTGCTGCCTGGAGCAGTGGTCTTTAAAGTGGGGTCTGCAGACTCATGGGGGGCCCCAAGACCCTTTTGCCTAGAGCAGCAATTCTCAAAGGGATCTCTGATACCCTACTGCCTAGAGCAACTGTCCTTCAAATAGGGCCCAGGGACCCTTGGGGGGTATGAGGTCAAAACGAAAGTCATCATCATCATACGCAGATCTCGTTAGCCTGTTAAAATACTCTTCTCTTTTCCAACTCAACTTTTAAGACCAGATTTCTTCACACACTTCAGCCCAAACAACATATCACAACAAAACTGCACACAGAAGCGACAGGGGAATCTAGCCGTCTTCCATTAAGCTGATCATTAAAAAACTTTGCAAAAATATATCAGACAATGCTGCTTTTCTCACTCATTTTTTCTTTTGGAAAATTGAGTTATTTTTCATTAAAAAGTTATCTGGGGTTAATGTATCATGGGCTTATTGATATTTTATTTATTTATTTATTAAACCTTACCTTCCTTCTTGGAATCAAGACTGTGTATTGGCTCCAAGGTAGAAGAGTGGTAAGGGCTAGGCAATGGAGGTCAAGTGACTTGCCCAGGGTCACATAGCTGGGATGTGTCTGAGGCCAGATTTGAACCCAGGACCTCCCATGTGGCTCTCAATCTACTGAGCTACCAAGCTGCCCCTGGTTTGTTGCTATATTAAAGGAATAGTAAATATTTGGACATTTTATCCATCTTAATATACTGATAGCTACAACCCACATAAACCAAAACTCTGAAGGTCTTTAATAATTTTAACAGGGCAAAAGGATGCAAAGACCAAGAGAAGAGCCAGTGGCCTAGAGCAAACTCTCCAGCTCTGACGACCCTCCACCATACAACTCTGGCCTCTTCCCAGTCTTAGTTCTCAGTACTCTTCTTCACACTCAGCCAAACTTGCCCCACTTTGTTGTTCCTTAGTTCAGCCTTCCCTTTCTAGGCTCCATGCATGCCCACAGGCCACACTTAGTCCTCTCTGCCCTCTGTTCAAGGCTCAGGTCAGGTGCCCTGATTTCTACGGCTGGCCTCTGCCACCTCACATGTGCTTTAAGCACTTTGTCTGTATTTCTTCTTCTACCTTGCATCACAGATATTCATGTACATGGCACATGCCTTCCATTAGAGTGTAAGCTCCTAGGAGGCAGAGGCCATGCCGGGGGTTTTCACCATTGTGTTTCCAGGCCATAGAATACTGCCCTGAACATATCAAGAGTTGGTTGGTTTGTAAAATGATTATTTTCTTAAAGCCAGGGTTTCTCCATTTCAACTAGGCTGGACATGAAGGAGCTACTCATAGGGTCGAACCTACTCTGTTTGCACAGCCTTTGACCTGCTCAGATTCTAGCTGGCCAGTCTGCACCAACTTGGGCATCCTGGTCCCCCACTCTCTCACAGTGCAAACTCTGAATTTAGGGCAGACACACAATTGGCTTAGCTTATATTTAGCTCAGAGCTCCAGGGCTCAAGAGATCCACCAGGCACACCCACCCTCCTGAAAGGCCTTCCAAATGTTTTTAAAATATATAAATGGAAGCTTCTAGGTGGCTCCGTGGATTGAGAACCAGGCCCAGAGACTGGGTTCAAACCTGGCCTCAGACACCTCCTAGCTGCCTGGGCAAGTCCCTTAACCCCCCTGCCTAGCCCTTACCACTCTTCTGCCTTGGAATCAATACACAGTACTGATTCTAAGACAGAAAGTAAAGGTGGGGTTTTTGTTTGTTTCTTTGTTTTGTGTTATGTTCAAATGGGGGCAGCTAGGTGGCACCATGGATAGAGCATCAGGCCTGGAGTGGGTTCAGACACTTTCTAGCTATCTGGCCCTGGGCAAGTCACTTACCCCTGACTGCCTAACATCTAAGTGATACTAAGACAGAAGGTAAGGGTTAAAAAAAGTAACGTAAATAAAAATGTGACATTTCTGATCCTAAATGCAGAGCACAGTGTTCATATTTTTTCTCCAGCACACTTCTGCGTAAGCACCTACTCGAGCCAGAACTTCACCCTCTAACCAGCACAGAATCCAAATCTCCTCAGGGAAGCCTATCCTAATGCCCACAGTTATCAGATGGTCTTTCCTTCCTTAAATTGCTTAGTGATTAGAGAGCCAAGGCTGGACATGGGAAGTCCTAGGTTCAAATCATCTCAGGCTCTTCCTACCGTGTGACTCTGGGCAAGTTATTTAATCCCAACTGGCTAGCCTTTACTGCTCCTCTGAGTTGAAACCAATAGATAGTATATTGATGCTAAGAAGAGAAGGAAGAAGAGAGGGCGGGAGGGAGAGATACACAGTGGCACATCCCTGTGATCCATGTTATTGGAGAAGGTTGTAGCCAGAGGATCTCTTGAGTTTGGGAGTTTTGAGCTTTATTTTCCAGTCATGTCTGATTCTCAGTGACCCCATTTGGAATTTCCTTGGGAGATACTGGAATGGTTGACCATTTTCTTCTCCAGCATTTTAAAGATGAAGAAACTGAGGCAAACAGGGTGAAGTTAAATAGTTAAGTGTCCGAGGTCAGAATAATGAACCCATGAAGATGAGTCTTCCTGATTCCAAACCCAGTACTCTATCCATTGTGCCACCTAGTTGCCCCCTCTACCTGGTTCAACCTAAACCTGAACAAGAATACATCTTGCTCTACAATCTCACCAACGTGTGATCATCCAACCTTTGCTTGAAAACCTCCCCAGTGAGAGGGAAGCCACAACTAGCCCCAATGCAGACCAGCTCTCAATGTTTCTGTGTTTTTCCTTTTCACATAGATCACATTTGCCTGGTTAATGATACAGAGAAAGAAAGCAGGCAGAGAGAAGACGAGAATTTAGAGAGGAAAAAGATGGAGAAAGGAGGGCAGAAGACATTTAGGAAGAAATAGGATCTGAGACTGAGAATTGGAAGAAATCCCAAGCCATCTAGTCCAACTCTCTTATTTTACAGATATTCAATAAGAATCAAAAGAAAGATTTGAACCCAGCATCTTTCTATATCACACTTTCTCCTCTATATGATCTGTTTTAAAGTAAATGGAAATTGGGAAAAATACCCAATGATGGGAGCCAGTAGGGAAGAGGGAGAAAGAAAAGGGTATGAACCTATAAATTCAGTTTTTTTGGACATTAGTAAGCAAGTTACTTAACCTCTTAGTGATCACAAACAACTCTCTAAGACCATGAGGTAGAGACATCTTGTTTGATGGAAGGAGTTTCCATGCAATGAGTTCCCCGTCCTAATGAAGGGCAGGCTCCACTTTCCCTCACAAACTAAGCCTAAAGCTTTTTAACTGTAATCCAATCTTGACCCCAGGAAAAAGATAAGGAAATGTACCAGTTATTTTGTTAGAACGATTGGGAACTATGGATCCAGAATGTTACTGGTACTATCAGAAAGCACTGGAAATGTTGATTGATTTTTCTTAAATATTTTTCTTTATTAAAAGGCAAGACCCACATGGTGGTAAGGGAAGGATAACAATAGGTATCTGGAAATGATGTATATAAAAACAAAGAGAAAGAGAGAGAGAGAGAGCGTGTTACAGTGGATTGAGAGCCAGGCCTAGAGTTGGAAAGACCTAGGTTCAAATTTGACCTCAGATACTTTCCAGCTGTGTGATCCTAGGTAAGTCACTTAACCTCCATTGTCTAGCCCTTACCACTCTTCTGCCTTCGAATCAATATTGATTCAAAGACAGAAGGCAAGGATTTTACATTTAAGGGGGAAAAAAGTAAGGGTTTTAAAAAAATGCATTGATTAATGTGGAGAGGAGGAAGACAGCATCTAACTAAATACAGTGTCTGGCACACAGAAGGCAGTTAATAAATGTTAGCTGATTAACTGACAAAAGAGGACAGGATGGGAAGAGAACAAAAAAAGAAGAGAGTGAAGAATAAAGAAGGAAGGGAATTGTGAAGAAAGGAAGAGGCTAGGGAGGCGATAGAAAGAAAGAAAAAAAGAAAGAAAGGAAGAAATCAATATATCAATCAATAAGCATTTGTTAAGGGCCTCCTCTGCACCTGACAATAAGCTAAGTAAAGTTCTGCATATACCAATACAATGAATGTAAAGAATTCCTGGCAATTAGTTTACATTCTAATAAGAGAGAAAGAGAAGAAGACACAAAGGGAGATGGAAAAATGGAAAGGGAAGGCCAGTCAGTCAATTG
The DNA here is from genome assembly GCF_027887165.1 of Monodelphis domestica. Taxonomy (NCBI): domain Eukaryota; kingdom Metazoa; phylum Chordata; class Mammalia; order Didelphimorphia; family Didelphidae; genus Monodelphis; species Monodelphis domestica. The sequence continues at coordinate 47,030,240 of NC_077229.1, read as the reverse complement.
GCACTTCTAAGCTAAGCAAGTCCTGTCCTTAAGGAGTTTACAGTCAAATGGGGTTGGGGGGGCTCCAAGCAAACAGCTGTTTACAGACAAGATGCGGGGAGGACAAATTGTTGGTGGACTCAGAGGGGAGGCCCCAAGGTTAGAGGGGTTGGGAAGGCAAGAAAAAAGAATAGATTCAGGATGGAGAGGATGCAGGGAATGACGGGGAGTGGCCCAGCCCAGACACCAGGGGCGGGGCCTCGGCTGGGAACAAGGCGTGACTAGGCCGCCAGAGCCGAGGTGGGGCGGGGCTCACGTACCTTGCGGGGAAATGGTATCGAGTTCATAGGTGGCCGCGGCTCGGTGTTTCCTGTCCCCCTCGGGAGAAAGTCGCAGACGGGGAGCTTCACCTTGGAAACGCCATATGGGCTTGTCTTCCCCAGACCGGCCGGCCAGGTCGCGGGGACTGGCCTCAAGCGGCCGCGTCCCCGCTCCCCGGAAAGCCGGGAGAGGGCGAGCCCGGCCCGGCCCGGCCCGCGGAGCGCCCCCGCCCTTTACCTGCCCAAAGCTGTGCTCCCAAACCGCCTTCTTGACTCAAACGCGGCCCGGAGGGCGAACCAGGCTCTCGCGAGAACTCCCGGCCCGCGAGATCCCGGACCCTGGGCAGCGGGGAAGCTCGTGGCCCAGGGGAGTCCAGACCCTGAGTTGGGGTGGGCCGAGATGCTTAAGAGCCCCCGGCAGCCTCCGCCTTGCTTGGACTTCTGACGGCCACATCTGCCTGGGCCCACAGTCCCGGAAGTCGTGCTTCATCTGGGCTGGGCATGGCCGAGGGGCCCCTAAAACCAGAGCATCTTCTCGGGGGTCAAACTGGGAGGGGCGCGGGCGAGCCGTGTCCAACTTCAAGTGTCGTTAAATGGAAGCCCTAGCTCAATGGAGAGCGCTCCCAGGAAAGGGTTATGGAGGCAGTGGCTAAGCTGCCGTCGTTTGGAAAGCAAGAATCTCTAAATCACCGATTTAAGCGACTTTACTAAAGGAACAACAAAGTCTTTCTGCAATTCTAACTTTTGTTTAGTCATACCATGTTCTTGGTGGTGCACTGGGGTTTTCTGGGCACAGATACTGGTTTGCCATTTCCTTCTCCATCTCATTTTACAGGTAAGGAAACGGAGACAAAATTCAGTGCCTTACCCCCCACCCCCCAGTCCCATAGCTCGTGTCTGAGAATGGATTAGAACCCAGAACCCAGGTCTTCCTGACTTCAGGCTTGGTGCTCTATGTACTGCACCACCCAGCTATCTGACTATAACTATGGAGAGATACAAATACTTTATACAATCTGTATTTGAAGCTACCAGTTCATACAGAAGAAAAACAGCTGCTTTCATTAGGCTGCTTCATCTTCCCAGGTTAATTATGGAAAAAATATTATGGGGCTAACTTATAAACAAAATTTGTTACTCATTTCAAGCAATTCATTGGATTTAGTCACAATTAAAGCTATGAAAGGTTAATCAAACTTCCATTTTAATGTCACAAACTCAAAAGTACACAAATATTATAGGCAAGGATCACTTTAATCCTACATTTTCCTGCAGTGACATCCATTGCTGGCCAAATATGAACTGAAAATGCATTTGCCATGGACCCTGAACAGTGAGTAGCTTTACAGGAAGTTCACAAGTTGACACAGCCACACAAAGCCACCTTTCAGCACCAATAGAATACATAACGCCACACAAGCTGAATGGGTCTCATGAATGTTTTCTTAAGACAGCTGTTAACTGATACCTGTTTAGTAAAAGTCGTACTTGATAGAAGTCTACTTTCTTAATTTACATCCTTACTATACATTGCTTCCGAGACCTTAATTTATAAAAAGGCCAATACATTTAGGATTTCAATTTGCATGGAACAGAAATACAATCAGCGTTTTTTTCCTGGGTACTAGATTTTCTAATAGCAACCTAAAATATGACATTTTCTTTTTTCCAATGTGCAATGCCTGGCTTAGGACCTTTATAAAAACAGTATAAATTTGTCTGATTTTACCACTAATAGTTTCCTGCTGGGGGGGAAAAAACATTTGCAAGTTGCTCTTTCCTAGACAGATATAGTTTTGATATAAGTATAAACAGTTATTAATTTTGTGACAATCTCATTCTTGCTTTATTTGTAGACAGTGGGAAGAATTTTCAACCTCTCACAGTGGCCCTATTCTTAAAATCAGCATTTTAATGAATGTATGAAATGGATTTTTGTTGGTAACCAAAAAATTAAGTCCACAACAAATTTACAAGCCTTCTTCCACCCAAGAGAAGGCTAACACACTGGAGACTTAAGGGAGAAGCAAAGAGCCTGGCTTTGGTAGTAAGAAATCCAAATTCCTTTAAAAAAATTGTGTAGTGAGTTGAAATAGCAATAAATGAGTTAAAATGCTCCCCACAAAAAGTCTAGAGTGTGCTGGGAAAATAAAATAAAAGTCAGTACCATATGACCAAAATTTTTTATTTAACTAAATCTCTATTTCATGCATAAGCATGATGGATTTCCCCAGTTTATTGGACTTTGGCAATTTAAAAAATAAAACAAAAGAAAAAAACACAAGCAGCCTTGTACAGAACAGTGAAATGCCAAGGATAAGGGTAGTCTACAGTTTTACTGTAGGATAAATATATATATTTTTAAAGGCCTCCCTCCCTTTGGCTACATCAACTATAACTTCAGGTCATTAAATACAGACAAATTTTTAAAATCACTTCTTTACTTCTCCAAGATCCTCAATGCTGTCATCATCCACCTGCAAAACACAGATTATTTCATGAGTTTTCAAGTAAGCGAAGGGATTTGGTTTATAGTGATAAGATAAAAAATTCAGAGCTGGAAGGAGTCTTTAAGGGTCATCTAGTCTGGTATTTTAATTTTACAGGTGAGAAAATTGAATTAGGAATGGGTATGAAGTAGGGAGAAATTATCCAAGCCAGCATCACACAAACCAGTAAAACGAAGTCCTTTCACAGCTGGGAGCTGAAGCAATCATTGAGAAAAACATTCTTACTTTAGAATCAAAGAATCTGAGGCTGGGGGAGGGCAGGCTGGCAGTTGTTGGGAAACAGGGCACAGGAGGGGGAATATTTCCCTTAAGGCCAGTCAGTGGAAAAAAATTCAGATTTCCTAAATGTCTATTCAATGTTCTTGTCACATTGCTTCTCTTTCAGAGTACAGGACTTCATATACTCACCTCTGGCCACTTTTCTTGAATTACATCAATAATGTCATCTGTAAAGTCTCCCTGAATGATGATTTCATCCTCCCCTGTAACTGAGGCACCACAGGAGAATTTCTGAGCAAAAAACCTTTGTGCTTCTTTAAGGTCAATCTCTGTCAAAAAAAAAAGAGAGGGAGGGAGTGAAGAGAGTAGAATGTAATTGGGTGTCACAAATCTTTTCAATTTTGACATTAGTCTGACTTGAAATTTTAAAAAATAATCAATTTATTTTTTATATATCAATTTACTATGTATTTATTACTTAATGCATTCTGTTATCCTTTAAAAAAAAAAGATCACTGAACCACAATTGTGACCAGTTTTTATGATTTGATCTATTTTTAAGGTCACATGAAACTCCATTATTTGAAAAACAACATCACACACACACTCTCTCTCTCTCTCTCTCTCTCTCTCTCTCTCTCTCTCTCTCTCTCTCTCTCTCTCTCTCTCTCTCTCTCTCTCTACGTGTGCATAATACAGAATATATATAGTAGGGGAAATCAGGGACACATTGATTATATACACACTCCAAACCAGAATAAATATCATTTACTTGGTCTTTTTTTTTGTTTTTAAAGGAAAAAAAGAGGAAACATTCACCAGCAGAGAAACAGACCTTAATATTTATAATGAGGTCCAGTCCACTGTTTTGCAATCCGTGTTGTCACACAGAGACCTTGGTGAAATTTTTCACCCCAGTCTCACTACTTGTTCAAGGCCTCCAGGGACTGAAGGAGTTGTGAAGGCAGGTCATTCTGCTGCTACCCGCCTTCCCTCACCCTCCATGCCACTCACAGAGGGGATGAGCCACTTTGCAACCCTTTGCCACCAACCCTGTAGAGGACAGAGGAGCAGCATTGGTAGGCTTCAAAGGGAATCCTAGCCAGCCCTCCTCATACTGAGCTAAGACTTCCCCTTAACAGGAACCTAAAGGAAGGGAAAAGATTCCTAATGGCCTCCAATGCAAAGAGATATCAATTTCTCAAAAAAGTTCTGATTTAAAAGCCAGAATTCCAAAATCACTCTGATTTTTTTTTTAATTTCTCAGGAAAAAAAACAACCAGGTTTGTGAAGGTTTCTTACTAGCTGACAAAACAGATAACAATGCCATTCAAACCTGGGTTCTCTGACATGTATTTAAACTTGAACTTACCAAAAGTTGCAAGGCCACACACTCTTGTGACGTACTTCTTCTTTGCTCTAGGAATTTTGGCTATCGTAACCTTTTGCGGTACTGTCTTCTTTTTCTGTTTGATTTGACCCCTTCCACCTTTATTTTAATAAGAGAGCACCATGTTACTTGTTACTTGGCAAAAACAATTAAAGTATCAATTCAAACCTTTAAATTTGCTATTTCAAGAAAATTATTGAAAAGAGTGAGATTTGTCTATTTCTTTTCCCTAATACAGGATCATGTACACATGCATATTCATTATAAATACTCTCATTTTTAAAGCAATTATGAAAAAATCACTTATGGGACAGATTTTGCCATACTTCCCTCCTTAATATAAAACAAACACTAAGCAGATTTCAAATGTTTATTTGGTTTCATTTATTTTTCCTGTATTTTAAGAGGAAATTACCTTCTTTGAATAGCAACCTCTTAAGCCATTAAATGAAGGGGGATGAGGGGAATGGACTAAATTATCTTTAAGGTGCCTTTCTAGTCTCTTTATGACTAATGACTATGAAACCTAAAATAACCATTCACAAGAATTAACTCTTGATGACCATTAAGTAGCATTTATGCTTGGTGACATGGGAAATGGCTATATATTAGCATTTCTCAAGTCCCAGTCCTATTTTTTTTTTTAACAGAAGGGTTTTGACCTACTTTCTTGACTACTTTGCTTTATGTGAAACAAGTAATTGAAAACAGCTTTTATTAAATACAAACGGGACTCTACATTAAAATAATTTTCATACTCGGTTGATTACTTATTTCAGAAACATATATTCTCCAAAAGCATCAACAGATAAGAGCTCTTGGCTACATACTTAGAGGCTGAAAAGACCAAGTCCAGTCTTGTTCAGACACATTCTAATTAAAATGCATTTCAATAAAAACAAAAGCAGCACTGACCTGACTCTAATTTATATGGGTATCTGAATACTGAGGCAGCTTGAATTTTTCAGTTTATAAACAGGCTGACTGCTCATCTGACACGAACAAAGGGAGGACAAAAGAAGCTTGTTTCCTGAGGTCCAATTTGGCTCATTGAAAAAACACCCAAATTATGCTAGATTCAATGCCTTCCTAGGAACTGTAGTGTCATAATATCCTTGGATAATCTCATGCATGAGGAATTACAGTAATAGTTGGCAACAGAAATGATTTACTCAAGGAGCACTTTCACTGAAGGATCTGCAAACTGGAGATCTTATTTTCCTCCCTCCTAATTTCCACCAATGAATGGACATCAGATATAGAATGAACCCAAATGAGAGTCTACTCAGGCCTTGCCTCTCTTTTGCTTTTTCTTCTCTTCCTCTTCTCCTGCTGTTCCTTGGCCTTCCCCAATCCCAGGTTCTTGTTTAGGTGAATTTTCTGTATCCAAAAAAGCAACCATGAAAGCATTAGTATCTTTCTTTCACATTTACACAAAATCTCTACAACCCTTTTTACACCTCTAGAAAAGCAAAAATAACCTCATGTATAAAGTGGTTTTTATTTTATGTCTACATTAAGGAGAAAATCTAGTATAAACAACCCAAATGATTAAGCTCCTAACTGGTCTAATTCTGAAAGCCCTTCAAGTTATAGATACAGAACTCACAGGAGAAGAATAAAACCAGCAAAGTCTTAGAGAACAGGCATTTAGTAAGTGTGTGTTGAACCAGTTTTGATGAATAAGCTCACCAAAAACAGTCTGAAAGGAGGGAAAAAGACTATAGGCTCTGTACACAGGCGATACTTGAAGGAAAATGCTTATCTTCTTGTAAAGACAGAGAACTGCTCCCTTACAAGGCCATGATCAAATGTAATAGCACTTTCCCTGAGAGGTTTGAACAGAACAGACCAACTTTGGGGTAATAAAGATTAAATTCTAGTTCTACTTCTCTGCTTAACAGGTAATTAATGCCCCAAACCCCACATAATACTTGGGAATCTAGAGCCTAGAGGTCAAGGTAAGCCATAGTAGAAACTCAAACTCAGAAGTACCCAGGTCAGGCAGCAACTCCAGCCCCCCCAAATACCTAGAGAGCCAAGAGCTCCACAGGCATTGGCAGGATGGTCCAAAGGAGTCAAGTAGGAAACTCTATAACAACTGTGTTCCAGAGCTGGTGCCCAATCATATATATACAAAGTGATTTTTTACACCAGCTCCTTTGGACCCATAAACCAGTCTTCTTCCCTAGCCACCTACCAATCCATGCTATTCCCAACCTTGGATGGAAATCATCAGGAATTTGATTTTTAGATTTCTGCCTAAATCATTTAACCTGTCAAAGCATGAACTTCTCTTCTTATACAAGACTGATATATCCTATTTCAAAAAGATCAGAGATAATAAGTAATGAATGGTTCTTAAATGAACATGAATTACACTGACTAAAAAAGTCTTATAAAATATTTACCCCTTACAGAATTAAAAAAAATTATACTCAGCCCATATTATTGACTTTAACAAAATCTTTTATTTATTGTATGTTTAGATTTTAGCTGGGTATTATCCCACTAAACATAAACTTTATGATATTAAAAGTTATTAGGTTTTAGGGCAGCTAGGTGCTACAGTTCATAGAGTACCAGGTCTGAAGTCAGGAGGGCCAAGGTTCAAATCTGGCCTTAAACACTTCCTTCCCAGCTGTATAACTCTAGGCACATCACTTAACCCGATAACTGCTTAGCCCTTACTGTTTTAGAATCAAGTTGTATGAATTCTAAGACAAAAGGTAAGGGTTTTTAAAAAAAGTTACTGGGTTTTACTTACATAGGAGAACACACACACACACACACACACGCATGCTTGCTTTGATGACAGGAAAAGAAAAATGTTCTTACCTACAGTGAGTTTTGCAAACTCATTTGGAAAATTCTTCTCTAACCACTGTCTACATTTAGCAACATCAGGCATATATTCACAGTACTAAAAGAAAAAGACCAAATTTCACTATTACACGAGACAACTCTGTACATTATTAAACTCTTTTAATTTACATGCCACAATTATATCCAGTGAGGAAACAGTAACCTCCCCCACTTGAAATCTAAATTCCAATGTGAAAAGAACTAAAGGAAATCAGAAATCTAAGATAATCATGCCCTATCAGTTATTTTGTGAACAGAACTAGGAATAAAGGAGGAGGTGGCAGGACAAGGAAATACAATGAAAATAAGATATTTACTTGATTTTCAATGTCTTCTCATTTGTCTGCTTCTCAACAATCTGAGTTGCATTAAAATCAATTTACTGTCTTTCTCAGTTGGCTATTGCCAAGTTTCATACAAAAATGTCAACTGAACAGCCAAATGGAACAAATTAATGAGGATGACTCAGAAATGAAGGGAAAAGAAATTTTCATACATCCACGAGACCATAAAATCACTCCAGAGGTTTAATGTTAGTGACCAATCAATGGTAGAAAATGAAAAACAAGCCAATTAACAATTTTGTAAGATGATTCAGGAAATGAGAGCTCCAAAATACATTAGTAGAAGATCCCAGAGTATGAAGAAGACTTACCTCTGTCGGTAATGAACAGACTAGGGAAAGAACAAAAAGATTTGGGATTAATTTTGTGTTTGTTTCATTCCTCACTCCCCCAACCCCCTAAGAATGTTATAGAATATTTTTTCAAATCATCTTCTATTAGTGTGGAAACCCAGTGTCCAGAACTCCTCTCTCAAGTCTAGTCTAATGAGCAATTAAAAGTCAGGTTCCACTGATAGACCAAATACGGCTTCTCCATTAAAATACTGTCAGTTATTTCATGTTGCTCAATAATTTACTCCATATCTTGTTCACAAAGGGTCATAGGTACTGCATGTGTGATTTTAATGGTGTAGGGAGACTCCATCGTGAAGATCAGCACCTTCTCTGTCAGACTCTCCTATCAAATGGCCTTCAACACCCACCCATGATTACATGGCTAGGATGAATCAGAAATAAAGACTTCCTGTACTGAAAACCAGCCCTTGCTTTGTCACAATGTATAGAACAACCTTAAATATAACTCTTATTACTTTCTAATATACATAAGTTTTCTTTTATCCTTCACATTATCATTCAGTAGCTAGGATCAGAGAATTGCAGAGCTGAAATAAAATGAAGAAAGCAAATAAAATCAAATCCCTTATTTTGCAGATGGTGAAACTGAGGCCCCCTCAAATCAAGTGACTTGTCCATTGGTTACCAACAAGGACACAGGTGGGAGGCAGAAGCAAGCCTATAATAATACAAAGGTTCTCTATTCTTGGTCTGGTTATTAGTTCCAGTCCATTCCATGGTAATGTCCATCTCCCCAGGTAATGTCCTGAGCTTCACGTACCGTGAGAATGTGGCAATTCAACCATGTTTTCAAAAGATAGGAGTCAAATTCAATTTAGATAGAACTTCAGGTAAGAAAGGAACTCAGAGCCACCTACGAGGCTTATACTGCAGATTCACTCTTTGATGCATCTAACAAATAATATGTAGTCTTTGCCTAAAGACTTCTAGTGAAGAAGAGCCTACTATCTCTCAACAAGCCCAGGCCACTCTGCAGGAGATTATTTAAAGCATTTTCCTTATAACCAAAACTAAATTTGCCTCTCAGAAAGTTCCATCAAGTATTCCCATTCTGCTCTCAGGGATATTTAGAGAAAGTCTAATCCCTGTTCTACATAGTAAGCATTCAAACACTGCAAATGAGCTAGCAACATCTCTCATTTCCTTTCTTCTTTGGACATTTGATTTCCAGATTCTGTGGAAGAAAAGAACCTGAATGAAGTAAAAAGGAAATTATGCAGGTAACCCAGAGGGGGAGAGAGGTTTGACAAGTGAAGGTCAGAGGCTGAATTGAAGGTGACAGGGAAGTGAGGAAAATGTGAAGGACAATCTCTAGGCTCACACACTAGCCCAGATTCTACTTCAGGATCGAAAAAAGAAAAAGATCAAGGCTAGAAAGGGATTAAGGAACACCAAGAAGAATTAGAGAACAGATCCCGAGGAGGCAGACTCAAGAAGGAAAATGGAAAGGTTGTTGGTAAGACAAGGCAAGCTAAGAAAAGGTGGGTGAGACAATTATTAGAAGGTAAAACAAACTGAAAGACGAGAATGATTGGGCATGTGAAAACAGTGAAAGGTAGGGGTTGATGGGTATGGCTACCAGTTATAGAAAAGGAGTAATGCTATCAAGTTATTAAGCAATAAAAATTGGCTAGTTTGAACTAGGTGCTTAGAGTGCACTGGAGAATATATATAAGTAGTTTTAAAAAAACATTGAAAATTTCAACTATTATGGAAAGAGGAGACTGCAGTGGCTTGCACAAATGAGTGATGTTTGTGATTCTGCCACAGCAGAAAAACTGTCATCTGGGTTACTGGTGTAGTCTAATCTCTTTCATAGAGCAAAAGGTGAAGAGACTCAAAGACTGACACTGCACACTCAAGGCTGCTAAGGAGAATGGACATTCATTCCTAAAGAATGGAAAGGAGGAGCACAGCTTTGATGGGGGAAAAGGGATGAAGGTGGGGAGGGGATATCTAAAATGAAAAAACGGGAGACGACTGTTGTCAGAATGCAGGAGAGTAGAAGAGTGTTATCCAAAGCGGAAGAAGGAAAAGGAGAATGCCACAATTACAGCTTAAAAATAAATGAGAGGCTCTTTCAGAAGACAGAGGTGGATACTCTAAGGAAGAAGCAATTACTTAGCCCTCTATGAATGAGAGAGAGGCTTGCAGGTAAGAGAACATGCAAATCATCTAGCAAAGGTCAGACAACAAGAGGCCATCTTTCTGCAAGCAGACCATCATGCATCTTTCAGATACACCCTTTTGGCTTTGCTCTGCCAGAATTGGAGCTTCTGCTGTGGTGATGGTTTAAAATCTTCCAAGGTCCACTATATCTAGGAAGCGCTGGCCATATTTTACTTTACTTCCTGCCCATCTTCTTTAAGAATTGCAATTAATATAAAAGAACTCCAAATATTACATTTAATAATATTTATTAAAATAACTAAAAACAAAAGCTAAAGTAAAAAGGGAGCTAACTCAAGCTGGTCGTGAGAGAAGAGAGCGAGAGTGGGGAAAATTCAACTTAAACAATAATATAACAATGCTAACGTGATCAAAGGGAAAAGGATTCTTGGGTAAAGAAAAGAATCTTCTCTTCTATGGGTGTACTCACCATTGCTTTAATCTTCCAAACTAAAATAATCCTCCCTAGCTATGACTCCTTTATGTGTTGCCTTCCCCTATTAGACTCAAGACAGAGACTTTTATCCTCAACATAGAGCATGTTGCTTGGCAGAGTGCTTAAAAAAATCCTTTTTCTTCGTTCATTCATTCTGATTGGATGGAAGGGGATAAAGGAGAGTTAAAGATAACATCAAAACAGGGGAGAGTGGAAGGTATGGTGGTCCCAACAGAAATTGGAAAGTTAAGAAAGGGGGATGGATTTGGAAAGATGGTGAATTCTATTTTGAACAGGTAGAATGGAAGACCTCAACAGGGTATCCAATTTAAAATGTCCAACAAACAGAGGGCAATGCAGAATTGGAGGTCAAGAGAAAGACTTGGAAAGTCTTCATACTTCTCTTTTGCTCAAAATATGTTTTTTCTTACCTTTTCCTGTGTGACAATCTTCTATTTTCCAATTTCTTGATTTATGTTATGATTCACCATAGCTACTTCAGGACATTTTTCTTCCCTTTCCTCCATATTCTAGAATTTTGAAATTTTCCTTCTGACTAAAACCCACTTCTGTTTCTGTCTTCTCTCATATAATCTTATTCTTCACCTACACTGTGACCTCCAATACCTTGGCTCCTCAATTCTCTCCAAGGTCACCTTTCCTGCACTAGTTACTCTCTTCTCTTATTTCCATCTTGATGAACCAATTCAACCCTACATTGTTTTCCTCTCTTGAATCCCTACTCCCCTAACCCCCATATCATATCATCAATTATACTCAGCTAATAAGCACCTCAGCCTTGGGTTACTGCCACCATTCATTGACCTTTAGTCCTACACACATGTTGCTAAACTAAGGTAGAGAAAATCATATTTGTGACTTGTGAAGATTAAATTTAACTCTCCCTTGCGTATAACAATGAAATTAATTAATTCTCCTCTGATTGTGATGATTAAATTGTAACCCCTGACTATTTTTAGAATATTTTTTTAGACTATTTTTTTAAATTTTATTTTAGACTATTTTTACTTAAAGTGGAATATGGAGATCTGCCCATTTTTAGATCTAATGACCCCATTTACACTTGAGTGGGGGGTCTGTGACCCACTTGTGCGATAGTGGGTGACATATCAGAATTGACTGATTTGCCTTCTGGGCAGTCCTAGAGCAGAGTGTCAACTGTGAATTGGTAGACAGAGAATTAGGGGAAGGCACAGGAAGTGAGGCAAGAGAAAATGTCGTTAAAAGGGAGTGACAATTTCCTGAAAGGAGTTCAATTCTTCATGCTTTCAAGTTGAGGCTGAAGAGGGGCAGAAGGATCTGCTGACTGGACCCGAGAACCTGTTCCTTTAGACTGACACATGGTGAGTGAAAAGCAGACTCTTAACTGCTGGATATTCAGAAGAGACTAACCCCAGGAGAACCTATCCTCTTAAGAGAGATTCCCTATTTACCCAGGGCCTTGGCTACAAGGGCAAAGGCTCCTCTGGTTAAGAACTAACTCTCCCCTGCCCAGGGGCTGGGAGTAAATTACTTAGTGTTTAGGCTAGATATTTTACCTTATCTTCTCTCTGATTTCTTATTTCACTCTTTCTACATTTTGTAAACAAATTGTAAATAAAATCTCTTTGGAATTAATTAAATTCCTGGCAACTACACTCTTAAATAATCAAGTCCAACCCTTTTAAAATTAACCCCATTTCCCTCTTACAGACTATGAATTTATATTACATAATCTCCATTTAGTTCTTACCGTTGCTAGACAATCCTACTATACCTCCCTTATGAAATGCCTGTCAGGCACCTTAAGCTGGATGTCCAGTAGACATTTTTAACTCAGCATGTCCAAAACAGAGTTCATTATCTTTTGTCCTAAACCCAAATCCTCCTCGTGCCTTCCCTATTACTGTAAAGGTAACACTATCCTCTAATCCCTCAGGCTCATAACCCAGGAGTCACCCTGGATTCCTTGCTCTCAACCCCACTGCCATATCCAAGCTGTTGCCACCAAAGCTGATCAATTTCACCTTTGTGATATCTCTCAAATATGTCCCTTCCCTCCTGACACTGCCACACTGGTGCAGGTCCCCATTATCTCACACCTAGACTACTGCCAAGACTCTGCTGGTGGGTCTACCAGCCTCAAGTCTCTTCCCACTCCAATTCATCATCCCTTTAGTCTCTAAAGTGATTTTCCTAAAGAACAGGTCCAACCATATCACTCTCCTATTCAACAAACTCCAACAGCTCCCTGATGTCTTTAGGAGCAAAAATAAAATGCTCTTTTCAACACTCAAACATGACCTGACACTCCAGGCATTTTCTTAGGCTCCCTGAAATGCTCCCTTCTCCTCTGTTCTAACTACTGGCCTGCGCAAAACCCCTCTTAATTTTGGTGATTTCCCCCCTTTAATTATTTTATATTTATCCTGTCTATAACTTGCTTTGCATATACCCTTTGGCATGTTCTCTTCCCAATTAGATTATAAAATTCCTTGAGAGCAAGGATTATCATTTGCCTCTTTTTATATCTTAAGCACTTAGTACAGGGTCTGACACAGCAGTCCCTTCATAAATGTTTATTGATTACCTTCTCTTATATGAGAGAAATAAGCCTGCATTTTGAGCAGAAATACAATCATCATGTATCAATAGTCTTTCTCTTATCCATATTTACTACAACTTGTATTAGTCCTAATCTTTTTCTTGTAAAGCTACTTTAGAAAACTTCTATGGAAAACTGCTTTTAAATGTTAAATGTAAATACCTCTTTGACTCTATAAATACTTTGGTAGCTAAATTCCACTATTTTCTTACCTCTCACTTTATCTAAATTTATTAAAATAACCCTAAACTTCTATCTTAGAATTAATACTAAAGAATCAGTTCCAAGGCAAAAAGCAATAAGGGCTAGGCAATGGGAATTAAGTGACTTGCCCAGGGTCACATAGTTGGGAAGTGTCTGAGGTCAGATTTGAACACAAGAATACCTACCTCTAAGCCTGGCTCTTTCTTCACTGGACCACCGCATAAATGCGAGCTATTATAATGATTTGTATTGTGCGCACACACACACACACAGTTATGATGATGATGATACCCTTCTTAGATACTTCTCTATCCTAAAACTTTCTCTCTCTCCATTTCCCCAAGCATTCCCAGATTTTCATCTCAGATTCAATCTCTGACCTTCTTTATAATTAAAAGTTTCTTAATGGTCTTCACATTTGTCTTTCTTCAGCTCAAGTCTTTCTCCTTATGGTGTTCAGGAAATGTCAAGTCATTATTCTTATAACACTGAGTTATCCAACATCTGGATCCTGTTATTATTCTTCAATTTTCTGGCCTACAAGTCCTAAAGTGCAGGAGTTTTAACTTCCACATGCATAGTTTAGCAGGATCAGTAACCAGTTAGTGTTAAATTGCTTAATATAACATGCTGAGCTATCCTTAAAACTATGGTATTAGGAAATAAATTAAAATGCTTATTCTAATATATTTATTCTAAAAATCTTAGAAAATTTCTACTTTATAAGGCTAAAGTAGAAGTTATTCTGTTAGTCCTACATTATACCCACTGATCAATGCTTCACTCCTAACACTTCTGAGATCTACACTGAGCTCACTCACAGAGGATTCTTTTTTAACTCTCACCTTCCATCTTAGAATCAATACTGTGTATTAATCCTAAAGCAGAAGAGCGGTAAGGATTAGGCAACAGGGGTTAAGTGACTTGCCCAGGATTACATAGCTAGGAATGTCTGAGGCCAAATTTGAATCCAGGACTTCCCATTTCTGGGCCTGGCTCTCAATCCACTGAGTCACCCAGCTGCCCCCAGCAAGGGATTCTTCAACAAAGAAATAGCAAAGGGCAGAACTCAGATATCCAGCCTGGCTGGAAGGTTATAGGCTCTTTTCTCTCAAACATAACCTCAGCTCTATATCCTGCAAAGAATATAGGTCAAGCCTTTTTCATTCTCTAATAAGTAGGCTGAGGTTAGGGTTCTCCCTCAGTAGGATAGGTGAGGGCAGCAACTCAGGCTCCTTCTCAAATCATCCCAAGGGGGTGAAAAAAAAGAAAAAGAAAAACATATGCAACCAACAGAGTCAAATAATCCCAAGGGTGAAAAAAGCAGATTAGTACTTTCAATGAGATTTTGCCAATAATTAATTAAATAATTAAACTATATATGTACGTTTTGCATTTATGAGAGATGCAATCAGCAATGTAGTTTAGAATGGCAGGACACTTAATCTCTTTGAATAAAAAATTCATAAAATTCCTTTCCATTCCACCCAGAAGAAATCTTTGGCCACCACACCCATTCTCACTCTTTCCTTCCCTCTTTCTGTCTCTCTTTCCTCCCCCACCTTCTGAACTCTATGTCCTCCTTTACCACAATACAAACACTATCCTAAATATGGATTTCCATCCTCCTGTTTTGCCTTTCCTAGTCAGTCCACTAATAAATGATATTCCTAATGATCTCAAAACTTGTCAAGATCCCAAAGAACCATCCGAATGCCCCAAGGACAACTCCAGGATATGTGTGCTCCATCTCTCTCTTTAGAAAAGTACTATCATAAATCAAGTTCTCCCACTAAGCAATGAATGAAACTTTATTTTACTGGGTCCTGTAGAATGTAGGAACACTTAGCAAAGAAAAAATGGTAGGCCGATACTATCTTGATTTCTTGTGCTTGTGGGAGATGGGAGGAACACCTTAAAAGTTCATTGTCAAAGGATTCCTCATGACAAACAAATTCCTCTTTCAATATGTGAATGCCCTATGTGAAATTAAGCCTTATTCATACCTTGGTACAAATTATTTTGGTACATAACTCTTGGAATTTTTATTTGAATTGAAAAGGTAAAGTAAATCTAAGTGAGATGAGAGACTTCAACTTGCCAGAAAGGAGCATGAGCCTAAGAAGTATAAAGCAGTAAGAAGACAAAATAGGTGAAAAAATGGATTCAGAAAAAGGACAAAAAATTTTTTGCTCATTTTCCTCTTAACTAAAAACAAGACAGCATAATTTTGCCAATTGGCTTAATTTGAAAGGTCACAAGTCCCACAAACTAGCCCTAACCAAGTTCACATTGTATTTCTCTCTTCTGGGAGGAGTTGAGCAAGAGAGAGAATAAAGAGGATCCCAGATCTAAAGTTGGAGGGGACCTCAGGAGCCATCTTGTCCAACTTCCCCACATTTCAGAGGTGAGGAGCCTGTGACTCAGTTGAGTGACTTGTCTAAGGTCCAATAGATAGCCTGCTACTGTCAGAAACATAGAGAATGTTTCTCAAGAGTCCCCCTTCTCTGTCACCATCACCACACAATTTCTCCTACTTTGAGGTTTATTCCAGCTGTCTAAAACACTCTTCAGATCTGTTATAGCCAACTACAAGCCTGTGGGCCATCTCTCCAGGTTTCTCAAGGAAATGAGTACACTTGGCTCACTCTATCCCTCCTCTCTATCCCTGTCCTCATATGTGGAGACCTGATCGCATGCTTTCACATCTCCCTCAACACTACAACTTCCCCATTTTTTATACCCTCAGATATCATTATCTGCATCTTCATTCCACCTGAGACACAAAGATAGCATTGAATCCTTAACTATTGTAGCCCTTTCTTTGACCAGTCTTCTCTCTTTACATTTCTTCCTCTGGCTCATTACTCCTAAATCTATTTTACACCTGCTATGCCTCTGTCACTTCAAAGCTCCCAGGTCTCCCAATCTATAAGGTCTGCTCTGGCTTTCCTTTCTTCCCTTTGTAATCTTGATCATATACCTTTGCATGATTTACTTATCCTATTATAATTCAAGCCTTGCCAACACAAAGCTGGCTTATCCCCACCATCTACCTTCTCAGTTTCTGCTAACACTATATTGAACTCTGCTAGAAATCACTGACAGTAACCCAAGAGTCCACTCCAAATTTACGTTGTTTAATTTCAACCTGGCCTTCATGGCTTCAAAACTATCCTTTTATTCTTATCTGGTTGACCCTCCATTGTGTTCTGAACAACAACTATTCCCATCTAGCCATCTATAGTTCTCCCCACACCCCTATCTTCACTGAGAAAATCAAGGACATCACTCACTAGCTCTTCTCACTTATGCCATAGCTCAATCACTTCCCCTGCATCATTCTCTGTAGCATCCCAAGCATATTCACATCTATGAAATATAAATGACTGTATGATTACTGTGTCTCCAAGCATAAGGTTATACCAATGAGGTTTGTGAATGTAACCTTGAACTGGCCATGCGGCCCTTGGCTAAGACAAACTCATTAACATGCTTGGACTCAATTCCCCGAGAAAGCCTGGTTTGCAATCTACACGCCCAAAGGTGTTCCCTCTACCTTGCCACCCAATCTTAATTGTCTATATTTTGTGATGTGGGTACTACGTCCTTGGGAGTACCGCCCAAGCAGGACAGGATTAAATTCAGAGGCAATCCCATTAACTTCCTCTTGCCTCTTGGCCTTTCTCCCTTCCATGGAGCTCCACTGGGCTCCTCAATGACTATGTCTCTCTCCTCTTGACCTTCTCCTTCCCCGAGGCTGTAACCATGTCGGCCTGCATTTCCTATCTTAATCTCCTCATCCACCTCCTTTGTACTCATACTCTCCTATCAAAGGGATTGCCTGCCCTATCCAACCACTGACTTGTCCGTGGTTCTCGGTTCCTACCTCTCCTCTGGTCCCATCACAAAGGTGAGCCCCTTCCCTTGTGGGACCCTGCTGGTCAGGGAAGTCCATTAAGGAAAACCTCACAATTCTCTTGTCCTCTAATGCTTTCCACTGCCAAGGTCAACTTGGCATCTTGACCCCATCTCTTCCAGTAGTTTGCCCTGATTATGGCTGTTTTTTCTCATACTCAACTCTCTCCTTATCTATGCAATCCTACAATGTGACCACTTCTTCCTAAATCCTTTAAAAAACAAAACAAAACACACCATAATCTTTGCCTTGTCACCCCCTCAAACCAGTGTCTTTTGACTTCTTCTCTCTTTCAGTCAAAACGCCAGAGGGAGTTGTCCTTTCTCCATCTCCTCACTTCTCAACCCTTTGCAGTTTGATTTCCAACCACTCTACTGAAAATGCTTTCTTCAAGATCACTACCAATCTTTAAGGGCCAAATTTCAAGGTCTTTTCCCAGGTTTCATTCTTCTCGACTTCCCTGCAATTTCTGACATTGTCAACTGCCTCCTCCTAAATCCTCTCTCTGTCCTTGATTTCCATGCCATGGCTCTTCTTGGTTCTCCTCCTAGACTGCTTCCATTCAAACTCCTTTGCTAGATCATCATACTTCTCTCTCACCAAGTCACTTAAAAGTCCCCAAAGTTCTGTCCTAGGCCTTCTCCTATTTTCTCTCCACATTCTCTCTTAGTTATCTCCTAAGTTCATACAGATCCAACAGAAGAGATATTGCCATATAATCCTCTCCATGTCCATCTCCATCTTTAGTAAAGATAGTATAGTGAAGAGAATCAAGCCAAGTCAAAAAGATTTGGGTTGATGATTAGCAACAGTCTCTGGGAAGACCCTTTGGCTGAGGCCTCTGAACTCCCCCTGGCTCAGACCAGGCCGGAGCAGATTTTCTTCCCTTTCTCTCTCATTCTTAATTTCTTCCTTCTATTGTGAATAAACCACCATAAAATTCCATTCTGACTTGAGTATTTAATTGGGATTTAGAATTTAAATCCCTGGCGACCAAATAAAAAAATATATTCAGTCTCAACCCTAAATATCACCCTTAATAGAACACAAAAGACCAAAGTAATTAAGAGGGTAATGTGTCCTTATTTCCAAAAGGGGAAGAGAACTGTTTGTACATTTCAGCCTGGTGAATTGGACTTCAATTCCAACAAAATTTTTTAAATGGTTCACTAATGAAACAGTTGGTAAACATCTAGAAGAGGAAGATTTGTAAGAACTGATGCAAAGCAAGTAGAACCAGAACAATTCATAGAATGTTAACAACACTGGAAACACAACCTTCAAGGAAATGACTGACTGTGATTCCAGAGGACTCATATAGCCGCTTTTCCTGGCAGATAGGTGACACATTTTTGGCACATGGCAATGTGGGAATTTGTTTTGCTTGACTATGTGTAACCATTACAAGTGTTTTGTTTTTCTTTCCCATGGGGTAGGGAAAGGTGTATTTTTCATTAATTGAAAAAAAGTAGATTTAAATAAATTTAAAAGAAAAGGAAATTATTTTAAGGAACCAATGTCAACTATAGAGGAAGTCTCCAATAGAGTGCTCGACAATTAATAGATGACTTGAATAGAGGTATAAATAGTCATCAAATCCTCAGACAACATCAAAATGGTAGTGCCAACACATTGGATAAGTCAGGATTTTAAAATAGCTTAACAGGCTGTATTTGATGAAATTTAATGGTTATAAGAATACAATTTTCTATATGGGCTGGAAAAAAATCAACTTCACACAACTACTGTTTAAATGGCAGTTTGTCTGAAAAACATCTAAGGGTCTTAGTGGCCTAACAAGCTCAACGAGTAACTAATGTACTATGGCAGCTAAAATTTTGGGTCGAATTAAGAAAGACATAAAGATGTAACTTCCAGGAATAAACACAAGATAATACCTCTATACTCCTCATGAAACCACACCTCACATATGGATTATTTTTAAAGCTATTGATACAACAGAGAAGGCAAGGAGGATTGTGCAGGGCCTTGGGAATATATCATATTAGAACCAACTGAAAGAATCAGGGGTGATTAGCCTGAAGAGAAAACTAAATGGGATGAAACTCTTGTTGAGTATTTGAAGAACTGTCACAGAGAAGAAAGATCAGATTTATTTGTGCGTGAGAAGGAAATTAAGGGGACTTTAATCACGAGGATAGAATCTAAACTCTGGTGCTCTGGTACCTCCCTGGAACCAGTGGGAAAGCCAGCCATTAAGGTAGGGGACAATGAGGCAGGGACAACAAGGCAGGGCCACTATCCCCTGGGTAGCGTAAGGGAAGTAGGAAGGGCAAAAGCTGGCTCTCAAGGCATTAAGTATAAGAGCAAGTGGGCAGAAAGAAAGTTAGATAAACTGAGGCCAGAGCAGTTTGAACTGATCAAGGACTGCTGGCACTATTACGGAAGAGTACAGGCCAAAAGCCAGCTAAATGGAGAATATTTATTAGTCCTGTCTTAAGAGTGATCTATCTTCTCTCTCTCATCTTATCTTTTCTATTAATAAACCATTAAAATCTCTGGCTCAACTCCCCACTCTTACCTTAACATTCTGGTCCGAGAAGGCAAAAACAGGGGCAATGAGTGGAAGCAAAGGAGTAAATTTAGGTGAGATGTGTGAAGAACTTTCCAACAATTAGCACTGACTAAAAGTAAAATAGGCTACTTTGGGAGGTACTGAGTTCCCCTTCTTTGGAAGTCTTAAAGGAGAGCTTTGATAACCACTTATTAAGCATGTAGAAATCCTTTTGGATATGGGGACCACTGGGGTCCATTTACCCCTAAAGTTCTGAGATTCTGAAAAATATCTAGTACACACAGTGACCCCCAAAGATCCTCATATGTTTCAAAACTATCACATTAACATTTTATCTCTGGTCACTACACTTTCAATTACCAATTTTAAACACCAGAAAGGCAAAACAATATTTCTTTTCTTTTTTTTTTAAACCCTTACCTTCTGTCTTGGAAGAAACACTGTGTATTGGTTCCAAGGCAGAAGAGTGGTAAGGGCTAGGCAATGGGGGTTAAGTGACTTGCCCAGAGTCACACAGCTGGGAAGTGTCTGAGGCCAGATATGAACCTAGGACCCTGGTCTCTAGGCCTGGCTCTCCATCCACTGAGCTAACCAGCTGCCCCCCAAAACAATATTTCAAAATGCTGACAACCTCTGAGCTTTCTAACTTCTCACTAAAATGACTGCTTTTGTAATTTTATGCTCACACTAAGCTGAACATCTTTTGATATCAGTAAAGAAATTCTACTAAAGAACTTCAAGATACAAAAAGCCAGTTAAATGTCAAATAGTAGTAGCATTAACCCTAACAATATTCAAAGCATATTAAGACCCCTCATTAGGTTGCTGCCCTCTCTTCACTACTATATATTTTTACTCTGTAAGCTTCTTCTGAGTGTTTTATATAGGAGAGGCAACACAGCAGCAGCTAGATAACACAATGGATAGAGCATCAGGCCTGGAGTCTAGAACCTGGGTTCAAATCTGGCCTCAGACACTTCCTAGCTGTGTGACTGAGCAAGTCACTCCACCTCCACTGTCTAGCCCTTGCCATTCTTCTGTCTCAAAATTGATACTAATGTAGAAGATAAACTTTTACTTTTTTTTTAAATTGATAAAGATAAGGCCTAAACCAATGATTTCACTGTCATAGTGAACTCCTATATGAGAAAACTCCCCTTTACCAATCAATACAGATCAGCATCTTCTCTAAAAATGTCTAGTCTTAGAAAGTTGCTTCTAAATTGAATTTAAAAGAGCAAGAGGGAGGGAACAAGCATTTATTAAATGCATTCTATGTGTCAGGCACCGTGCTAATAAAAAGCACATTACAAACATCTCATTTAAGAGGGCAAATGTCTTTGCCCAGAGTTGCACAACTTGTATATGGGAGGCAGGCTTTGAACCCTGGTCTTTCTGGTTCCCATTCGATCACAATGCATCTTGTTAATTTAGGTATGAACTAAAAGTAGGACTTCACTGTCCTCCAATGGAAATTTCTTGGTCAGGTAAAGATCTAAAGAAAAATCTTGCCACATTGTTTTTACAAATTTTCCTTTTCTTTTCCTGTTTTAGGTGTTTGGAATGTACAGAAGAGGGATTAGATTTGTTTCACTATGACTGAGTAGACAGAACTAGGACCAATGGATGAGTAGAAATCAAAGATCTTTTGGCTCAATATGAGTAAAAATGTACTAATAATTTTGTTTTTGTTCAACTGTTTCAGCCATGTTGGTTTCTTTGCAACCCCATTTGGATTTTCTTGCCAAAGATAAAGGAATCGTTTGCCATTTCCTTCTCCAGTTCATTTTACAGATGAGTAAACTGAGGGAAACAGGATGAAGTGACTTTCCTAGCACCATAACTAGTGTCTGAGAGCAAGTTTGAGTTCAGGGCTTTCTGAATCTAGGCCATGTGCTCTGTGCACTGCGCCACCTAGCTGCCTAGCAGCTGCTAACAATTAGAGTTTAATAAAAATGCAATAGTCTTGCTATGTATCGAGTGGCTCACACAACAGGTCTCCACGGCTGGATATGATCATTTATCAGATACTACAGAGGAAATTCATACTTTAGGTACTGAACAGAAGGAGATGACTTCTGAGATCCCTTCCTGAGGTCTTGTAGGCAGTCAAATCCACTTAAGATAACACCTTCTGAATGCTGGAGTCACCTAGGGCTCAGTCTTTCTTCTGTTCCTCTAATCATAATCTATATCCCATCTGTTCTTCAGACTAGTAAGGACTCCCAAATCTACTCCTCCACACCAAAATCTAAAAATATCCAATGGATTTCTCTCCTTAGATAATATCTGAAACTCAAAATACTCAAAAGTCAAATTCATCGCCTTACCCTGCAACAAAGCTACACTTTCCAAATGCTTTATTTCTTTTAACGATAGTTTCATTTTTTTCCCAGCCTATAAACCTTGGCATCCTTTTTAAATTTCTTTTTCTTTCATCTTTTATATCTAAACTGGAAGTACATCTAGTCTGATCTTTGAAGCTTCTCAGGTTTGCCTCCTCCATTTCTATTGCCAAAACTCTAATCCAAGTTGTCATAATCACAAAGCTAGATTACGCTAATATTCCCTTGCCTCCAGGTTCTCCTCTCCTCTGTTCATAATGTACCACTTTCCCTACAAAGACTTTCATATTTGGAGCTGAAAGAAACCTTGAGAGCCATCCAGTGCCAACTCTCTGGGGCTGGTTCAACCCAGGAGGGAACCTTAGAACTCTGACTAGAGATCTTTCCCCTGTCCCACATTGCTTCCCCTTTGAGACAAACTCCTTGGTTTTTTCATTTTCATGTGTCCTAAATCCCTTCAAACATTTGGGTATGAAGGAGAAAGATGAGGATCTAGGGAAGACTGGTGGGGTGAAAGAGGAGGGAAGTAGTGAAGTCTACAAAGGAAATGGAGGAGTGTAAGGGGTATGAGAAATGGACAATGGAAGGGTGAGGGTCTAGAAAGTGAAGGGCACAATGTGGGTCCACCTTAGAAAGAGTGGTGTTGTTTTTCAGTAGTTTTCAGTTATGTTCCATCTCTTTGCAGCCCCATTTGGGGTTTTATTGGCAAAGATCCTAGAGTGGCTTGCCATGTCTTTCTTCAGCTCATTTTACAAATGAGAAAACTAAGGTAGAAAGGGATAAATAACTTGCCCAGGGTCACAGAGTTATTGTCTGAGGCCAAATTTGAACTCAGGAAGATAAGTTTTCCTGAATTCAGACTTGGCACTCTATCCATTTTGCTACCTATCTGTTCTAGAAAGAGTAATAGTAATTCTAACTTATACTAACATAGCACTTCAAAAGCATTTTTCATTCACAAATATCTCCACATTAGAAGTAATAAAAACACAAATACATAGATCTGTATTCACATAAACAAAATTCCATCCATTAACAATTTTAAGTTAATGTTA
This sequence comes from Monodelphis domestica, assembly GCF_027887165.1. Classification (NCBI taxonomy): domain Eukaryota; kingdom Metazoa; phylum Chordata; class Mammalia; order Didelphimorphia; family Didelphidae; genus Monodelphis; species Monodelphis domestica. The sequence goes on along the minus strand of NC_077229.1, from coordinate 47,006,988 downwards.
TACATTTCAGGGATCTAAGATTTGGGAGTATAGGGACTCCTTCCATGGGCACAGATCACAAGCTTGATATGCCTCAATAATTGTGTGACCATGAGCAATAATAACCTTCCTGAACCCTTTCCTTATCTGTAAAATGGGGCTAATATTTTAAGTATCTCCTCTAAAAGGCTATTGTCAAGTTCAGTCGGTAAAGTATTTTCTGGACTTTAAAGTACTATACAAATGCCAGTTATTTTTATGCTTCAGAAGATGGTGTAGGGACATCGAGGTGGGTCAGTGGTTAGAGAGCCAAACCTAGAAACAGGAGATCCTAAAACCTGGTCTCAGACACTTCCTAGTTGTGTGATCTTGGGCATGTCACTTAACCCCCATTGCCTCGTTCTACCAGAATAGTATATAAGAACCCAGGGTCACCTCTTCATCAAACTAAGAGGTCCATGTAGAAATTTAGTGGAGGATTTTAATAAAAAATAAAAAATTTTGGAGGAATTCAGGATACATGAAAATGAAAAAAACAAACTGTTATTAATAATCCGGTGTAACAATGATATAACACACTTGCCTCCACAGTAAAGAACTCGAAGTGGGTAATCTGTGTCCGACTTGGTGTTGCTCTTCAGATCTCCTTTGCAGTCAGGGGCAGTGGACTCAGGAAGGTCTGTAGCCATCTCACAAACCTATAAGGGGAAAAGAATCAATTCCCTTAAAACACCAAACATGAAAAAGTAGTAACTCACTTTCCTCTTATATTTCTACCTATTTCAAAAGGGGTCATCTAGCAATAAACTGAAATAATGAGCCACAAAGGAGGTAATAAAGTTGGGCTAGTCACTTAACCACTCTGGGCCTGTTTTATCATCTGTAAAATGAGAAGACTGGACTTCCAGCACTCAATCTTAAGAATCTATAATCATATAAACTACTACACTACAAAAAGGATGATGGGATAGAGAAGGAAAACATCAGCTGGACAAGGGAGAAAATTCAGGAAAGTAAGGGAAAGGCAATGTTGAAAAATTCATAGGTGAACAGAAAGATGTGATCTGTAGCAAGACAATATGGAAAAAGCACTTGCTCCCCTTTTCTAGGCTTCAGTTTTCTCATTTGTAAAAGGAAGAGATTGGACTATGTGGTCTGTTGAGTCCTTTTCACCTCTCAAGTTTAGGGAGTCTGTGAAAGAATTGATAAGAATATGATCATAAAAAGATTTCTTATAGAAAGGACAAACTCGACCAGCAAGGCAGGAGGAGCGAGACAGCAGAGGATACTAGGCAAAGGCAGGAAGTGAAGTCAAAAGGAATGGATCCCAAACCCAAGTCTGTTACTATAAGGTCTATGTGACCGTGGACAAGTCATTTAACAACTGAGCTTTAATTTCCTCCTCTGTAAAATGCTGATTTAGACCAGATGACAATCTTTTCCAACTCTAAATCTAGGATGCTATGATGGTCTAATGGCTTTTTAAGTAGGGGAGAAAGAAATTATATGGGGGTAGGGAAAGGAGAGAAAAGATCAGAAGATTTTAGAAATAAAATTGGAATATAATTTAGAGGCCATTTAATTCCATGGGTTATTCATCTTACTTGGGTCATGGCAGTATGGTGAAACCTATGGGGCCCTTTTCAGAATTATGTTTTTTAAAAGCATAACATACAAAGAATAACAAAAGAAACAAATTATGTTGAAATGCAGTTATCAAAATATTTTAAAATATTAAAACATTTAAAAAAATTAAAATACTAAATAAACATTTCATGGACTCTAGTTAAAAACTCCCAATCTAATCTATTTTACTGATACCAGGAGTATGAGAAAGATGAGCAGCTACAGAGGGTCTCAAAAAGGAGGCAATGGAAAGAAGTAGGTGGGGTACAGAAGACTCAAAGAGTATAAGAAATCATGAAAGTCTATCACACCTGAGAGCTAAAAGAAACCAAACCCTAAAGAGGTTGAATAATTTATTCAATAAGAGGCTAAAGTTAAAAGATGAACTGGTGTGAGGGGATGAAGGGGAAAGCCAGGAAGAAGCATAAATTAATTTATGAAATCTTAGGGGCAAAGGTGATGGGAGTGTAGGGAGGAGAGAAGGAGCAGAAATGCAGGGAAAAGAAAGGTAATAAGAATAAGGAATAAAAGAATGAGAAGGATGAAAAAGGGACAAAGAACTATTCAATCAGTGGGGATTAATTACATAGTAAAGTATATGAAGGCTGTGTATAAAGGGCATCCTTCAGGCTTGAAAATGAGAATAAAAGGGCGAAGAAGACCAGGAGGTTTGAAGAAGGAAGAGAGATGAACAAGAGCTGAAGGGGAGATCAAAATTTATGAAGAAAGGGGAATGGAAAATCAGAGAATATAGCAAATGAGAAGAGAATAAAGTAAATAGAGGGTGTGAAGAACAGGCCTTCAAATCCAACCAACTCCTTCATTTTACAAATGAGGAAAGAGAAGGCCCAGGAAGCTGAGAAGCTGAGGGTATAAGAAGGTAAAGGGCAGAAAGCTGAAGGTTCAAAAGAAAGGAGGATTCAAGAGCTTAAGGAAAGGGAAGAGAAGGGTTGAAGCCTGAGGGGAAATTAAGGCAGAGTACAAAAAATGATAGACATTTATATAAGAATTGGAAGATTAAAAGGATCAAAGTCTATAAGGAGAATGGCAAGTCAGGAGATGCAATCAATTGAGAACTCAGGGTAACAGTTGTCCAGGCTGGAGCATCAGAGGTTGTGAAGGCGGGAAAGGTGAGGGGCTACGAAGTGGGGATCAGGAAGTGAGAGAAGGCAAGTAAGAGGGTACATAAAGGGTATGGAAAGGGAAGAGTGAGGGTCCATGAAGGGAATGGCGAATCAGAAGGTGTGAGGAATGGAAAGGAAATGGTGAATGTTTAGGAAGGGAATGGCGGAGGAATGTAAACTTGAGGGTAGAATGAAAGAGAAGAAAACGATTAGGGTCTAAGAAGGGAATGGAGACTCAGGGGGTGTGGAAGAGAAATAGGGAAAAGTTAGTATTTAGGAGGGGGGGATGAAAATTCCTCCAGATGTGAGGAATGAAAAGGGAGAGATGAGGGTCTGGTGGGGAGGGGAATGGAAAGTCAGGGGGTGTGAGGGTCTGGAAGGGAAGGATGAGGGTTTAGTGGGGAAGTCAGGGGATGGGAGGAATCGCAGGATGAGGGCGGGAGGGTGGGGTGTTGGAGCCTCAGGGGGTGTGAAGGGAAGGGAGTAGGTGGGGACCAGAGGCAGGGGTGCAAAAAGGCTGGGGGAGGGGGACAGGGCGGAAGCCGCGGCAGGAGCAGATGGGGGGGGGGGGGTGAGTGCGTGCGTGTACGCGCGCGTGCAGCGGGGTGCAGGCTCCAGCCCTGCGGCCTCTCGGGGTCCGCCCGCGCCCTCTCCCCGGCCCCAGTGGCCCCGCGGGGCCCCCGTTACCCAAGCGCTCGCACAGCCCCCGCTGCCTCTGGCTACTGGAGCGACACATGCAGCTTCCGCTCCCGGCCCCGACCCAGGCCCCGCAGTCCCGTCCACCCCGTGGTCCCGACCCGCAGCCCCACAGCCCCGCTCACGCGAGAAGCCGGTGCGTCCCGCGAGGCCGCCGGCGGCCCGGGGCTTGTCGCGAGAAGGCGGAAGCAGGGAAGAGCTTCGTGCGCACGCGCTGTGAAGGAAGGGGCGGGAGCGTGGGCGGGGCTGGTGGAGATCCTCGGTTACGACAGCTGTAGGCCGGGCGAGAGTGGAGTTCGCTCCAAGCCAGGAGAGGAACTTTTAGATTATGGGCGCGGGAGGGAGGTAGGGATAGAACCTCGGAGTCCAGCCGAGTCATCTACGCCTGAGTCTGTATGGTCCTCGCAGAATCAGCAGCACTGGAAAGCCGAGTAGCACAGTAGACGAGCCCTGAAGGGTTCTAGAATCAAGGGACTTGAGTTCAAATTCTGCTTCTGTCACGCACTACCTATTCAGATCTTGGTCAAGGCTCTTGATTTTCCTGGTCCTCAACTTCCTTGTCTATAAAATGGATGGGAGAAAGGTTGTACTGGAAGTTATAAGGGCTTTTGGAGCTATAAATCTGTGATTCAACTCACAGCTAAAGTCTCACTTCCACAAGAAGCCTTTCCAGATTCCCCTTAATGCTATTGTTTTCCCTCTCTCATTTCCTCATTTATCCTGCCCATAACTTGTTTGTACATTATCCTTATCTGCACCTTCTCTCCCCCAACAGACTGTAAACTCCTAAGGGCAAGGGCTGTCTTTTGCCTTTTGTCATATTCTCAGTACTTGGGATAATGCCTGAAACAAACTTTTTTTTAAAAAAAACCTTTACCATCTGTCTTAGAAATGATACTAAGTATCAGTTCCAAGGCAGAAGAGCCATAAGGGCTAGGCAACTGGAAGTAAGTGACTTGCCCAGGGTCACACAGCTAGAAAGTGTCTGAGGATAAAATCGAATCCAGGACTGCTGTCTCTGGTCGGGATTCTTGACCCACCTCGTAGCCCCAACATAATGAAGTGCTGAATGACTTGTGCCTGACTTTGATCAATAGAAAATACAGGGAGAAAAATGCAGATTTGGGGGGTCTATTCAATTAGACAAGCACTTGTTAAAGCCCTATACAGTGTCAGTTCCTGTGTTGGGGGATACAAAGACAATATTGACTCCCTCAGCTGGTAACTAGGTGGTATAGTATATAGAATGCTGGACTTGGAACCAAGAAGACCCAAGTTCAAACCTAACCTCAGATAAGAACTGTGTGACCCTGGGTAGATCTCCTAATGTCTCTTAGCTTTATTTTTCTCATCTGTAAAATGGGGACAGCAATAGCACTCACCTCCCAGATTTGTTGTGAGAACCACATGAAATAATACATGAAAAGATCTTGGCAAACTTTGAATCTCTGCATAAATGTTAGCTGTTATTGTTATCCCTGAAAATAGTCTAGAATGTATTATTAGAGGGATGGTAAATAAATATGGAGAAAACCATGACCACAAATAGCTAGGATGACTTCATCAAGAATAATTTATTTGAAGTTAATAGTGTTTTCCTTTTTTGATAAGATTCCTAGACTGGTACTGCAGTATGACTATTATTTTAACGAAGCATTTGGTAAAGTCTCATGTGCTATCCTTGTGAACAAAATGGAGAGGGTTGGGTTAGATGACAGAAAAGTTAAATGGCTTCAGAAATGAACAAATGCCCAGATCCAAAATATAGTCATTAAGTCCCAACAGGACCCCATTCCTATAATGGAAGCCTCATGAAGTCAGGGACTATGTACCTTTTGTCTTTGTAGTCCCCACACCTACCACAGTGCTGGCACACTGTTCACTCATTCTAGTCATGTCCAATTTTCATGACCCCATCTGGGGTTTTCTTGGCAAAGATAGTAGTTTGCCTTTTCCAACTTATTTTACAGATGAGAAAACTGAGGCAAACAGGGTATAGTGACTCACCCAGGATCACACGGTAAGTGTCTGAGGCTGGTTTTTAACTCCAGGTCTATCTGACTTGGGGCTGATACTCTACCCACTGAGCCACAGACTACCCTACATAGTTGTTGCTTAATAAATGCTGCTTGCATGGAATATCACCCAGTAAAATGCTCCAAGCATTTTTCCTGGACCTTGGGCTCTTTCATGTATTTTTTTTTAATTTTATTTAATTAAATAATTTAGAATATTTTCCCATGGTTACAAGATTCTTGTAATTCTTTCCCCTCTTTCCAACCCCCTCCCATATCTGATGTACAATTCTATTGGCCTTAACATGTGCCATCTATCAAGACCCATTTCCTTATTAATATTTGCACGAGGGTGATCGTTTAGAGTCTACATTCCCAATCATATCCCCATCGACCCATGTGATCAAGCAGTTGTTTTTCTTCTGTGTTTCCACTCCCACAGTTCTTTCTCTGGATGTGGATAGCGTCTTTCTCACAAATCCCTCATGTATTGTTTTTAATCAATGACTTGAAGAACAACAAAATGGTAAATTTGATAAAACCTTATCAAATCTGTAGATGACACTAGGCTGTAAGGATAGCCAGATGTCAGATGAGAATATGGAACAAAAAGATGTTTATAGTCAGAATGTTGGGCTGAATCTAATAAGATGAAATCTAATAGTGGTATATTGAAAGTTCTACATTTCAATAAAGAAAGATCAAATTCACAAGTTATAATGGGGAGGCAAAGATAAATGGTGCTTACTGTGAAAATGATCTGGAGATTCCAGTGGACCATTAGCAAAAGGTTACACAGTCTTGGACTGCACTTAGAATGTCACATGGCTCAAGAGAGGTAGTAGTCCTTTTTTTTTTTTTAAACCCTTACTTTCCATCTTGGAATTAATACTGTGTATTGGCTCCAAGGCAGAAGAGTGGTAAGGGCTAGGCAATGGGAGTTAAGTGACTTGCCCAGGGTCACACAGCTGGGAAGTGTCTGAGGCCAGATTTGAACCTAGGACCCCTATCTCTAGGCCTGATTCTCAATCCACTGAGCCACCCAACTGCCCCCCAGTCCTTCTGATAAACTGGAGTTCACCTAGAGTTGGGCCTCAAGATTCTACAATACAATTCAACAGAATATATTAAGGGCCAACTTTGTGAAAGCTTCAGAGCTAAGCAATCATGTCAGACTGCATTGTTATGAGGATTAAATAAGATAATATTGTAAAGTGCTTAGCATGTGCTATATAAATGCTTGTTTCCTTCTCCTGACACTCTCCCCCACCAACAGGGAAAAACCTAGAATTCAGAACTCACAATCTTTAACTGGAGAAGATGTATAGGAAAATATAACTAGCACTTATTACTTTAAGATTTGCAAAAAAAAGTTACATATGTTATCTTGTTTGTTTGGTTTTTAAAACCCTTACCTTCCATTTTGGAATCAATACTGTGCATTGGCTCCAAGACAGAAGAATGGTAAGTGCTAAGCAATGGGGGTCAAGTGACTTGCCCAGGGTCACATAGCTGGGAAGTAGGTGAGGTCAGATTTGAACCCAGGACCTCCCATCTCTAGGCCTGGCTCTTAATCCACTGAACTACCCAGCTGCCCCCTCCAAGGCTTTATTGAACAGCATTACTGAATTGTTTTAGAAAATGATGGTTTTAATCCCTTTCAATCCCCTGCCTTAATTAAATGCTATATTCAGGGATGGCAACAAAGCAGAGGTTTATGCTCCATTGTGGTGGATACCATCTCTTCCTCCTGCAGAAACTAGGAAAGGCAGTGGTAGACAGATGAAATTCTCAGACCCCTGCACAGCCCAATGAGTCTGAGGGTAATGCTTTTGGCAGCAACTTCAGAGCCTGGGTGGGCATCTGACCTTTACCTGAAGCATCCAGTGAGGAAGATCGCCTGCCCTCCCTCTGGGGCAGGAAGCCCATGGATGCACAATACACAGTATTGATTCCAAGATGGAAAGTAAGGGTTTAAAAATAATAATGATGATAATAATAATAATAATTAATAAAGCTTTGGAAATGACAGGGGGAAAAAGTACTTTGACCTTGGTCTGGCCAACCATCTACACATGAACAAAGACCAGACATAAAATCAGAACTGAGTGAGCAAGAGGACTAGAACCATCATTTAAAAATAATAATAACCCTTACCTTCTTGGTATCCATTCCAAGATAGAAGAGCAGTAAGGGATACGCAACTGAAATTGAGTGATTTGCCCAGGATCACGCAGCTACGAAGTAGTTGAGGTCAAATTGGAATTCAGTACCACCTGTCTCTAGGTCTGTCAAGTTATTTACTAAGCCACTTAGTTGCCCCTAAAACTCTCTCTCCTTCTACCTCTTCACTACCTTTTCTCCTACTCCCCTTTTTATGTTGTCTTCCCTCATTAGAATGTCTGTTCCTTTAAGCAGGTTTCAGAGGAAAAAATCCAAACTATTAAAAGACATATAAAAATGCTCCTAGTAATTAGAATAATGCCAGTGAAAACAACTCTGAGGAACTACTTCACACCCAAGAGACTGGCAAAGTTAACAAAAAAGGAAAATGTCATATGCTGGAGGGACTGTGGGAAAACAGGCACATTAATGCACTCTTGTGGATCTATGAATTGGTCCAGAAATTTGGAACCATGTCCCCAGCTCCTTTATCCTACTAATGTTTCATTCAACAGGATTAGAGAGAATTTGATCTTGATAAACAATCAACTTCCTGAAAACAGTAAAAGTACAATATAAACTCAAAAGAGTAAAAAACACATGTGCATTTCAATCAAAATAATTCACAAAGAAAACATCATAGAACATTGTACATAAATTAAGCTAATAAAGAAATACAGTTGCTCCTCAATGTATCCTTCTTGTGGACTCATTCTTCATACTGCCTTGCTAGGGGTTTCTCACCCTAGATGTCTGTCCCTACTCCATGAGTCCAATACCATCAACTTCTTTTTTCTGACTAGCATGTCTTAGACTGTTCTTTCATTTAACTATCACATTGTGGTTAGCTGGATGCCATCCTACCAAGGCCCCCACTAAGAACACTACCAGTCTACCTGGCCCTAGCAATTCCTTGGACCAGCTGTTGACAAATTGCCTGGCATGTCTGAATTTTGCCATCTCTGGCTATTTGAAAAGTAGTCCTGTTTCCACAGGGCATATAGTAAATCTAGGATAAGGGTAGTAAAGTTCTTATTGTCCGATATTACTTCTTGTTATTTTTTGTCCCTTGTTTTTAAGAGGGTTAATGAATGATATTACAGGGTGAGCTCTCGCTTGTTCTCTCTCTCTCTCTCTCTCTCTCTCTCTCTCTCTCTCTCTCTCTCTCTCTCTCTCTCTTTTAAATCCTTACCTTCTTTCTTAGAATCAATACCAAGTATTGGTTCCAAGGTAGAAGAGTGATAAGAGCTGAGTAATTGGGGTTAAGTAACTTGCCCAAGGGGTCACACATCTAGGAAGTGTCTGAATAAAGATTTGAACCTAGGACCTTCCATCTCTAGCACTGGCTATCTATCTATTGAGCCACCTAGCTTCTCCAAGGGGTGATGTCTTGACTAGAGGATGAATTGGATTTAAGTGAAGCTTAATTGAACACAAGTCATCAAAGTTCAGTGGCAAGACAAAAGTCCAGACTGTCGATGACCTGAGATTCACTGGGTTACCTTGGCATCTTTGATATCTGACCAAGTTCTAAGCACTTGATAGCACCTGCTCCAATGGCCTTCTTGGTCTTTGGAATAAATTGTCCTCATCTGCCATTCCACCAAGGGAAGTCTTCACATGCTTTGGATTGACCCCCCACCTAATTTATGGGTGGGTTTGAAGTCCATCAATTACTTTCAACCTGGTATAGTCCATGTGCTGAGATAGTTTACTGGGATGTGGCCATTGTGATACAATAACTTGGAACCACAAGTGAGAGTAGAGTACCAAGTAGAGACCAAAGGTGGTATGAAGAGTGAATAAAGCTTTCTTTGTCTATCAATCAGCAATTTTTAAATTAATCAATCAACAACTTAAACACCCCTACTTAACACTAAGTAAAAGAGTTCCCAAGTCACTTCCTAAAGTGGTAGACAACTCCAGAGGCCACTGCCCTGCCCCTTGGACAGTTCTAGGCAAATTGAAAGACTGTAATTGGTTCCTGTAAAGTGGAGGAAGGGACAGGGAGTGATGTGGGAAAAGGACTATAAAAAGTCCTGAACTTCCTGTCCAGGGTACCTTCAGCTTGGATCTTCAGCTTGGAGCTTTGACCTTGGACCTTAGTTCTTGAACTGCTTCTTGGAGGACTGCTCCTGGATCTTCTCCTTTGGACTTTGATGTTGGAGGACTTCTCCTTGGGACTTGGCCTTTGGTCTTCTCCTTTGGAGTTCATCTTGAGTGAATGAGAAACTGGTCTTCCTTTCCTGGTTTCTGGAGAGACTGGTTCTGGAGATTCCTGCTTTGGCTTTGGAGGAAGCTTTGATGGAACTTTAACTGAAGACACCACTGGACATGGGGAAGCCCCTGTGGGGCTGAGCCTCACTTCACCAGAGAAGAGCTAGTAGGTTTGTTAAAACCCATCTCTTTAGCTACCTTTTTCCATTTTCACTCTTTCCATCTCTTTGTAAATAAAATTACTAAAAGTCATTTTGACTTAAGTTATAATATCTTTAAATTGTCAACTACAATATGACTTTAGAACTTTCATATTTAATATAAAAATCTAAATTTATATTTTTACAGTGGGTCAGCAGCCTTGAAAAGGGCTCAGCAAACCTTCACACCAAAGGTTTTAATCCTCCTGGAATGCCCACTTATCCCTGCAAGATTACTAAATTGGGTCTTAAAAAAAACAAACAACCTTACCTTCCATTTTAGAATAGGTTCCAAGGCAGAAGAGTGGTTGGAGCTAGGCAATGGAGGTTAAATGACTTTCCCAGAGTCACAAAGCTAAGAACTATATGAGGCTAGAACCCAGTGTCCCCCAATTTCCAGGCCCAGTTCTTTATTCACTGAGCCACCTAGCTGCTTCTAATTCAGGTCTCAAGTCCTGTCCCAGTACTGGAACTGTTAAATCTATTTGAATCTCACATGCATTGTTTTGTTTTTCCCTGGTGCTTTGAAGGGTTTAATCTGTCTGTTTAAATGAACATCCTGCCATCAAGTAATACCCCTGTTAAATGGAGGACTTCGGTGGATACCTCATACCAAGGACAGAGCTTGTCTCTAGAACCAAATTCCTGGCCCTATTCAATGGGATACAGTCTAAACTAGTTATGGGAATGAATTGTGAATCTTTGAATTGAGTAAAGGATCCCAACCCCATAAAAACATAGCCACTGAGGGAGAGAATATGCTTTACCTAGGTTGGGCTTGCAGATTGGTTGCAGTCCCAGCACGTGTTTCAAGTTCCTCTCTACTCTTTTTAGGGCCAAGAGACCCCAGTTGAACCATTATTTGCTTTTCATCTAATTGAGTTTTGAGCTGACAGCTGTGGGGAAGTTACTCCTAGATGGGACTTCATAGATCTTCATTGAAGTCTTTTAAATAAATGGCAAGTTCTTCTGGATGAGGGACATATTAATTCTGAATTTAATTCTGAATTACATTATCTGAATTACAGAACAGGGAGACAATTGATCCAGATTGGCTGATGCTGGAAGCCTCATCCCATGAACCCCCTGACTGATGCCCATCATTACAACTAATGTAGTAGGTTCATCTCCGGCAGTAGCCACCATTTTGTATCTAGATACTCAATACTAGATATAGATACTCACTATATATATTGAGGATATAGAGACTCAATACTGGCACTTTGGGAGAGATGTGACCATTTCTTGGCACCTTTAAAAAATGTTCTTTCCATGATAAACAGAATGAGTTCAGAAAATCCTGGAAAGGTTTATATGAACTGATGGAAAGTGAAGGGAGCAGAACCAGGAAAACAACATCTACAGTAACAGAAATATATGATGATCAACTGTGAAGGATTAAACTATCAGCAAAGTTCTCAAGATATCCTTACGGGACCCCTGATGAAAAATGCTATCTGGAGCCAGAGAAGAAACTGTTGGAGTCTGAGTGTAGATCATACCATGCCATTTTCCACCCTGTTTCCTTCACGAATTTTTAGTTGTATTGTGATATATACCTTCTGTCAGTACATATTGCATGAAAGCACAGGTATAACCTGTATCAGACTATTTCCTCCCTTGGAGAGGGGGAGGAAGAAAGGGAGAAAATCTAAATCCTAAAATGCCAGAAAACAACTATCAAAAATTGATTTTACCTATTTCTGAAAAATAAATGTAGATCACTTTCAAACACTGTTCTTTCCCAGTCTGAGGACACTCTTGGTGAACATACACCATTCTTAAGGTAGAATGAGACAAGAAGCAAGATGAAAGAACTGAGTGCATCTATTTTTACCAGCAAGTCAATATTGACTTATCCACAAGGTCTAAATCTGTAGACATGTTGGTTATACCATCTTTGGTAGAACTAGAGCCAACATAAAAAGAGGTATTTCCTTCAGACATTACTGACATCCTCTGATTTTGTATTTGAAACTGAAGAGGGGGTATCCTCTTCTCCCCAACAGCACACTGGGTTCCATTAAAATGTAATCCTGATTGATATTCTTATGTCTTTTAGGATTGTTTGTGGACAGTGAGTTCTCTGCCCCACTGATAGAAGGCCAGGTACTATGTATATGCCCTTTAACCTAGTGGTATATTATATCTCACAAAGAAAAGGGGAAAGTCTCCAGGCTCCAATTACCAAAATATTTCTAATAGCTCTTTTTACACTAGCAAAAACTAGAAACTGAGGAAAATCTCCAAATGGGGAATAGCCAATCAAATTATGGCATATGAACATATTAATACTTGGCTCATTATTGCGCAGTAAAAAATTATGAAAGAGATGGTTTCAGAGCAGCTAGATTTCTCAGTGGGTAGAGCCAGGCCTACAGATGGGAGGTGCTGAGTTCAAGACAGGTTTCAGACACTTCCTAGCTATGTCACCCAGGGGGAGGTCACTTACCCCCAATTTGCCTAGTGTAAACCTTAAAATTTCACAGACTTATGAATGTTAAAAATTTTACTCCACATTGAGGAATCCTCCAATTCCCTACTTGAAATAATTCCCTACCAGATAGTGAGAACTCTACTTGAATGTGAAAACTCCTTGCTATGGGAATATCCCTACTCCACCCCTACTTAAGACTGCTTTAGGGGAGAAAACTCCTTGCTATGGGAGGACCTGGATTCCACCCATACTTAAGATTGCTTTAGGGCAGAAAACTCCTTGCTAAACAATGAAAGTACTTGAAAACCATACTTATAAAGGAAAGGAGTTTTTTGAGCCATGCCTGTTTTTGGAATTGATACAATGGGATGCTAGGTGCTTATAAAGGTGGGGCAACTTGTAAACTACTTAGACCAAAAGGTGAAAACTTACTCAGAGGTTTTCTCTTAATGAAATTAGTCGACACAGCAGCATTTTTTTCTGACTTACTAAAGAGATTAATCTACTCAGCTGTGAATTCAAAATGGGCTCTCTTTTGGAAAACATCTACAGTGATTGGTAGATGGAAGAACTTAGGGGAGGTGACATAGGAGATTTTGCCCTTAAAAATAAGAGCTCAGAGAAGAGAGAGGTGATTCTGAAACATTCAGACTGAGGAGGGTTCATTCTGAAACATTCAGATTGAGGAGGACTCATTCTGAAACATTCAGATTGAGGAAGGACTGATTCTGAAACATTCAGATGGAGGAGGGAGCTGGTGAAAACAGCTGAGATGATGCTGGCCTGGTGTCACTAGAATCCTTGCTTAGGCAGACCTTGTGGTGAGTGTTAAAAGACTGACTGACTGACTGATCTCTCTCTCTTAAGACTCAGGTCTAGGCCATGTTGGCTTAAGGCCCTTCATACTTATTTCCTTTTTCTCTCTTTCTCTCTTTTCTTTAATTCTACATTTGTATTAATTAAAATCTCTATAAAACCCAGTTGACTTGGGTATTTGAATAATTGGGAATATTTCCCTGGTGACCACCTTATATTTGATTTAAAACCCAAGACACTGTAGTGAAACATATTTTCTGTGGTCAAATTTACTCACCCTCTCTTATATCTATCACAATTTATATCTTCCACCATTTTAACTCACTACAGTTTACAACATCACTCTTTTAACTGTTACAGTTTAAGGCCTTCAACCATTTAAAATCTTACACTAGTCCTTACTGCTCTTCTGCCTTGGAATCAATACTTGGTATTAATTCTAAGATAGGAGAGAAAAGTGAGTGAGTGAGGAGGAGGAGGAGGAGGAGGAGAGAGAGAGAGAGAGAGAGAGAGAGAGAGAGAGAGAGAGAGAGAGAGAGAGAGAAGAAAAGAAAGTAATAGTTTCAGAGAAATCTGGGAAGACTTGTGTGAACTGATACAGAGTAAATTGAGCAGAACCAGAACAATTTATAGAAT